>NW_007231496.1:0-11063 GCF_000164805.1 Carlito syrichta | reverse complement strand
CTTGACTGGCTAATTTTTCTGTTTTGTAAAGATGGGGTCACACTTTGTTGTGCAGCCTGGTCTTGAAGTACTCAGCTCCAGAAATCCACCTATCTTGGTCTCCCAAAGTGTTAGATTACAGGTGTGAGCCACGGTGCCTGGGTCTATTTATTTCCATTTCCTCTCCTTCACCAGTTGGGTATTGTTGTTTCTGCCTTTTTTGGAATCCTGAGAATTCCGAAATTTCTGCTGCCTGGAGTATTTTGTGAGCATAATGCCACAGGTACTGCTCATCTCTGATATTATGCAACCATTCTGTCAGCATCACCATCTTGGGCTCACTCAGCTAAACAAATGTAATAAATACAACTTCCTTCTAAACTTATATCTCTGTTGTCCATAGGTCCTAAGTCCCTGGGTATTCAAGGCTTTGTATTCTCTATATACAAGGACTGAACTCACTTTTGGTTCTGAATGTTATCATGCTTAATGTATCTTTTTACACATCTCTATACCAGATTCCTGCTTAGTTCATGCTGAATAACCGCTAATTGCTGCATGTCACCTTAATATCATTTGGTTCTTCTAATGAGTTTTGAGATGAGAACTATAATGAATCTATTTCACAAGAGAATAAACTGAGGTTCAGTGGATGCAGATAACTTGGCTAGAAACATCAAGAGTAACTGTAGAAATCAATTTCAGTATCAAATCTTTTTTCTTCAGTAAGACATTGATTTTCAAAAAATGTCAGATAATGTTCTTTTAGATGACTTACAGGTATGTTCAGGGAATATGGCAATGAACAATAATGAAAATATCTTAATTAAGGTAAATTCCTTAATTTGATGACGGAGGTGAATAAAATCTAGCAAATAAAAAAAACACCAAGTATAACTATATAAATAGAAATTAAGAGAATTCGTAAAATAAATACTACGTAGGGTAAGTACTACAGAGAAAGAGAATGCAGGGAAGGGGCAGGAAGAGTGGTTTTTGGTGGGAGGAGGTTGAAATTTGTAATTATAGTGAAGGGGAAATTTAAGAAGAAACTTGGAAGGGTTTTAGAAATCAACTATGTGAGTATTTGGGGAATGAGTATACTAGGTTGAAGGCATAGCCAGCTGTGAAGGCAACGAGCCCAAAACTTCCATAGAGTACTCAAAGGACAGAAAAAACACTCATGTGTTGGGGAGAAGGGAGCTTAGTGCAGAGAGGAGAAGCTTATGAAGTCAGAACGCAAATGGAAGGTTGTGGAGGCACTTTGAGATCTTGGTTTTTGCTTAGCAAACCCACTGAGGAGGTTTGAATGATGTGGTCTGAGTTATATTTTGGCAGAATCTCTCTGGATGCTATGATGATTAGAGCCTGCAAGAGAGTAAGGACAAGAAGGGGAAGAAGACAATGATTCAAAGAACTGATTTACTCAAGCCGTTAGATCAGGGATGCCAAAGACAGCCCCACAGATCATTTTGTATAACCTGCGAGCTAAGCTTGATTCTTACATGTTGCAAGATCTTGAAGAAGAAGAGGGAAGTGGAAACACAGGAAAAGACAGAGGAGGAGTTATAAAAGGGATGTGGAGAAAGAGAGGGTGCTACAGAATCCGGACATGGTCCACAAGGCCAAAAATCACAGAAATCTTGAAAATTGTTGCCAAAGTCTGAAGTAAAGCATCTGACTGAAAGTAGATTTTTAACAAAATTTATGGGAGAAATACATAAATTATTTGCTGAATGTGCTGTAAAGTGATAAGTTTTGAGAAATATCTATGGCTTTATTCATAAACTTAACCCAAAAGGCTATTCATTGAATGAGCTATTGAACAATATTCTGGATTCCAAAACAGTAAAACAAAGGCAATGACTAATGTGAACAATATCATATTAAAGTATATTGCAGTAAGAAAATAATTGCAGAAAACACAAAAAGCAGTTTTATAGAAAAATATTTTCACGCAATTTACTGAATTTAATCTTCAAATCAACAACATGGGATAGATATAATTTCCCCAGTAGAAATGATCATATTCTAAATCCTTAGTGATTGATTGCTCAAAGAATACCATGTGTGTAATTGTTTTAAAGTGTTTGACATTTGATCATGTGTTTTCTGAGTTCCTATAAGACATCTGGTCCAACTTTGTTCCAGGTAGTTATTTTTTTCAATCAAACAAAATCAAGAGATTATTTCTTATTGAACTCTCCTCAAATGATATCAAAGAACTACAGTTAAATACCATCATTTTAAACCATTTCTGTTCCTGGAGAGGGTAGAAAGGGCTTATAGTATTTCTCCTTTTTGTAAACAGAATTTGGGTCTGAGTAAAACATTTTTTTGTCTTAACAACTTCAGCCTTGTAGGGGATGGAAGTCCCAATTTTCTCTGACCCACTATTAAAGAAATATTATGAGCAGAAGCCTGAAAACAATTTTGTAGTATATTAATTATATCAGGAGTCTTAAAATAGATTTTGTAAATGTAAAAAGAGAAAAATATTTTTACTGATCTCTGATCCTTGGTTTCTGACTTTGGTTTTGCATTGTCATTTGACATACAACCTCAGCCCAAGAGAGAAAAAAAGCCAAAGAAATAATCCAAGAAACAAGTTTTAAAATAAAGGAAGCCAGGTATAGGATTTTCCAAATCTCTCTTGCCATGCTGAAACTTACAGCTCCTAGGAAAATAATACTTGTTTTCCTGGTCTTACCACCCAAGGACCCATGTTTCTCTCCTTGGGCATAAGAATATCCAGAGTTCTATTTAACTGGCAATAATGTACAGAGAAGAGTGGACCTAGCTGGTATGTTCACATTGACCACATTGTGTTGATCATATTTTCATCCAAGACATTACTGCACTATTAATTGGCAAAGATATGATGTATTTGCTGTCTAGACATATTCTAGGCATGCCAAAGAAACCAGCTTCTCATGTATATTAGAAAATCTACTGGAATTTTTCAGGATAGACCAAAATTGATCTAGAGTATGATCTTATATATTTACTTCCTTCAAATTACACAAAAGACAAACAAACACCTGGGCTGCAAAGCTGAATGAGAAGAGAAATGTGGTGAGAATCTACGGTGACAATCGGGGCTCCCTGCCTGGATTTTCTGAGGAGATCGGAGCCCAGAGCCAACCGTGGGCAATTTAGGAGTTGGAGGACAGACCTCCTCCAAGGCAGGCATGAGCTCATTACAGATATACCATGGTGCTAATTACTCGAAGGACTACAGAAAAGAAAAACAAAAAAACAAAAAACCCCAAGCAAACCTGACGTGTACATGATAAGGAGGAACACAGGCCAGAGCACGCACTCTGGAGTCACACAGCCAGGGTTCAAAGCCTGGCTCGGCCACTACCACATGGATCACCTGAGGAACGTTCTAAAACTTGAGTGATTTTTACCCATTTTGTGAAAAGAAATGAAGATACCCCGCCTACTGGGAAGAGATGTCATAAGGTGCAGCATCCAGTCAAGACGGGCAACCACGTCACCTCCTCCGACCCTTGGCAACTGGGCTCCTGACCCTGGCGTCCAGTGCGGCCGTGGAAATGGACGAGATCCTGAAGGAGCCTGGCAGAACCTGGGTTGCTCCTCGGCTGAGCTGGAGGAGGCTTTGCCTTGTGACCAGGTCAGTTACAGCAGGCACTGAGTGTCCAAGCCGGGCAGTACCCCCGCCCCATCCCCACAGAGGGGCCCGCCGGGTGCCAATCGCCTGCGAGCAGCAGCAGGACGTCCCCCGGGGCCACAACGTCCATTTCTGTCGGGGGTTGGCGGGTCCTCGCGGGCGCCGGTTGTCGCCTCTCCTTGGGGCTCGGCAGGGCCCACGCGATTCTCCCGTCCGTGTCACGAGCCCCATTGGGACGTCACAGGCGCGGGGCTGGCCAGTGTGTGCTTGGCTGTGAGAAGCGTTGGTCGCTAGGGGGCTCGTCTCCGCCGCTGACTCTTTTCGGGCCATCCAGGCCGCACAACCCGCTCACCACGGGCAATTTCCTCAGTTTCTCCTCGCTAAATTGGTTTTCTGGCCCCGCCGGCGACGCCAGCGGCGCCGACCTCACCCGTCCTGGCCTTCCACCGGCTCCCCCGCCTGGGCCAGGGCCTGCCCTCTCCCTGTTCCTGCCTGCAGGCTGCTGAACCGGGGTCTGGCTCTTGTGACTCCACCCCTTAGACTCTGTGCTGCCCTGAAGAAGCCCTGTCCTGTCCGCAGGCCACGGGTTCCCCTATGTGGACACCACCGCCCGAATCCTGGAGTCTAATCCGGGAGAAGAAACCAGCGCTGTCGGCGGGGAACTCGCTGAAGTATGGACACCTGTCCTCCACAAGGATCCCTCCTCTCGGCCATAAGTATACCCTCCAGCCTTCAACACCTTCCAGGCTCCTCACGGAGACCAAGGCGAGGGCCCACAAGGAGCCCAGAAAGGTGACGAAAGAGGAGGCTCGGGTCTCGGCCAAAGAACAGCGGGTCAAGTAAAGGCTCCTCCCCACGAAGGAGAAGGGGCCGTTGACATCTAGGCCCCTAGAGACCCAAGGAGACCCTCTTCCTTGAGGCGCAGAGTTGGGCTTCTGGAGGGAAACCTCCCTTGCTCACACGCAAAAAAGAATTAGGATGAGAAGGCCCGGGTGTCGTCCATGAGATCCTTCTGGGAACAACATACTGATGCCCGCGGACACTGCTCTGCTGGTGAAGTCTCGGCTCTTGGGACTGATGCAGGCCTCCTCCTGGACCCAGCCCCAAGCTTCTCCTTGCTGCTGGAGAAGTTCCCCAAGGAAATGCCGAAGTGTCCAGCTCTCCAGGTTGGCCGATGTTGCTGATGCCTGAGAAAGAGACCAGGACAAGTCTCAGATATTCCCCCAAGGAGCTCTTACCCACCCAGAGCTGTCAGACGTAGGCCCTCCAGGCGCAAGTCCCATGCCACATCTCCTCCTGCTGCAACCTCCACTGCAACTGTTGTGGATAAAGGTGAGCTGCCCCACTACCAAATGTCCTGTGGGTCCTAGCCCCATATCCCTCTCTTCAAGTCTCACTCCTGCAAAAGGAAGACCCAGACATTGTGTGTGTAGATTCTCATTCTTATTTTTATTTCCTTATCCCTCATCCAGCCCATTCCACCATGAACTCTGTTACCACTGAAAAGCCTATCAGTTACACGGGAGTCATTTCTAGCATCTTAGCAAACACATCTGCTCACTTCACCTCACACCTCACTTCAGACTCTGATGTTATTTACATTAAGAGTTCTCCTATGTTTAAGAGTGTGACATTCAGATTCACCTTCAACTTTAGGGTAAGTGTACTCCTGCATTTCCTAATCAAAATATCTTTAGAGTGCAGTGGCACCCTGAAAAGTCATCAGTCTATATCTGCCCTACTCCATTTATTGTCTTCAGCCTCACTTAAACATTTCGCCATCTCTAGAAAACTACCCACTGGCCCAATTTAGGACACTCCATGATCAATGTCAGGGACTTTCTCCAGTGCTCTGTTTTGTCCCTACCATTGTTCCTCCAGTGACCTCCACTAGTGGCCACATATCATCCCAGGCGACCTTTGACTCCAGTGCTTTAAAACCTCCCCTCCTTCCAAGGCTGTCAGCACCAGTCTCCCCTCCCCATAGCCAGGAATCGTCCCTCAGGCAAACAGAGCACCTGAGGCCCCATTGCTCAACATAGGTGGTGCACTGGAGAACAGCACTTGGATTTGTAGGAAGCCCTCTTTAAGGCTTCCTTTGAGTAAAAACACCAGGGAACCCCCCAGCCAGGTTGTTTTTGTGACTTTAGAGTAGTCAGCATTGTTGATCAAATTTGGAGACACCTGTCAGAAAAATGGTGCCTGTGATATAAAGATGAAAAACAGCCACTGGGCATCCTGGCACCTTCTAGAACTTCAGGAGCCACCATTCCATGGATGACTCCTCTAATGAATCATATTAAATAATGAGAAATTCTCTCTCCATATATGGTTTCCATAAAAGGACATTGGTCCATGAAAAAGAAGCTCAGTCCCTAAAAGTATACTTCACCTACCTAATTACATAAGTCAGAGGCTCAAACCACAAGAGTTGTGTGTGCATGTGTGTATGAGTGTGTGTGTGAGTGTGTGGGGGGGGTGTATGGGACACCCTAGGCTAGACTGGTTTGGTAAAAAGACACCTTATTTGAGATACTCCACCATGGAGAGTAGATGAGACCTGCAGGTACCATAAGCTGGACTCTACCTTGCTGGATTATTAACCCAGAACCCAAGCTCTGTGCTGGATCCTCTAGTCTTGAGCCTAGCCAGGGCCATGTCCAGTTACTCCATTTTCCCTTACAGATTTGACTCAACGGCCCCTTATCTTTTCCAGATGCAATATATACAAACACTTTGTCCTTTTAATCTGCCTCTGCTCACTAGTCTTTGTTCGTTAACTCAATTGTGGAGGTAGAATTGACATGGATGATGGCTGATGTGTTTTGAGCCAGACATTATGTAAAATATTGTGCTTCCAGGAACTAGGAAGCGGAAGTAGGTACCTTTATGACTTCACATGTTGAGCCCTGAGTCTCCGTGTGAAATCAGATTGTCAGAGATGACAATCTAGAATAATCAATAATAATTTCCCAGGCCTCCCAGCTAAAAGAACACACTACCTCTTTGGGCTATGGGAACCTCAGAGAAACCAGAAACACTAAATTCCAAGACACAAGTGGGGTTGGACACACCTCCTTATACCCTCTCCTTTTTGCTGTTTAGTCTCTACTGACTGGCATTATCATGAAAATAGAGATCAAAAGGCTGACTAAACAGACTTTTTCGTGGCAATAAAATATCAAATTTCAACCTGACTCAGTTCTAGTGTCACCTGCTCTCTGAGGGCTACCACCCTGAGACATCATCGACATCACAATGGCCTTGGCTTCTACAGCTCAGTTAATTTGGGGTAAGCATTCCTTTCTACTGACTACTTACATCTTTGGACAAAACTTAACTCTTTAAACCAACTGCAAATCATAAAAATCTTTGCTTCCAAATTAAATCATAAACTCCTGCATCAATATGTCCCCTTTCTGGGTCAATCCAATGATTACTTTGCATGTCTTGATTTCTATATTTGCCCATAATCGGACTCCCTAATGTGTATCAAAGCAAACTCTAAGCTGGCTACCTCAGGCATGCCTTCTCAGGATCTCTTGAGACTGTTGTAATCTGGGCCATGGTCACTCATATGTACTCAGAACAAACCTCTTTAAATATGTTACCTAGTTTGACTTTTCACCAACATGAGGAGAAAATGAGGTTTAGACTGGGGAGAAACCAGGTGACCCACCCTTGGCTCTTCTTTCTATTCTTGTTTCAAATTTTTCTACTCTTCTCTCCTCATTAGAGACTATATCCTCTCTGATGTGAGTCAGGAAACTGCACTTGCTGATTTAGGTTTTAAAAAATGTTTAAACAACTTTTTGTTTAATTTTCTTAGGTCAGTCATTCTCACAGTTTTTCATTTCAACCAGAAAGCCAGGACTTGGCATCTCTCTTCTAGCATCTGTCAATCACATTTGCTTTCATTTATCTATTCTGAAAACATTTTGATTTTGTTAGGCAATGGCAGCAAAGTGTTCTATATTTTAACTATATATTGACTCTGAGGTCTAGCTGGGAATGGTGCACTGAGAAGTCTCAAGAGAGGAGTGTGATCTTCAGATGTGCATTCCAGTGAGGAAAACTGAGGCAAACAGAGCCAGTTTCTCATTGTTACAGTCCTTATTAAGATCTTCAGGACATGTCTGGCTCTAAGAAGACTCTCTAGGAGTGGGGTAGGAACCAAGATGTTCAGCATCTTGGGTGTTGGCAGACACATGGATCACTGGGCATATGATGGCATCTAGTGACAAAAAAGAGGCAGCGACAGATCCCAGAAATAGGTAGTATTACATCAAGCAAGGCCACACAAGTAAGTACTAGGATTGGACTGGAGATAGAGGGAGAAAGAGAAAAAACCTGAGCAAGATCCTTTATTGTGATTTCTGTCTCCTGAATTCCAATTGTGGTCACTGTCAGATGTCCACTGGGCTGTGGCCCTCCACTTAGAGTGAGAACCAGGATGTTCAGTTTCATTAGAGGTGGGCAGCCTAGATGATCAAGAAGATTATAGGAGTTGACAGTGGTAGGCCTTCTAAGGGGCTGATGCACAGCAGTAAGTATTGTTTTCCTTCAGTAGGCAGACTAGAGTCTTGTCAGGTGCTCTTCGAAGGATAATTTTTATCTATTAGAACAAAAATGTGAAGTTTACCTTTATATCCCAACTTTCAGAAGCTGATTAAGTGTATCCCAATTCACTGGATACTCCTAGCATGCATACAAGTCAAAATTCCATATTTTCAAGGAGAGAAACTGAGAGAGAGAGAGACGTTAAAAAATTTTCTTTTACTCAGATAGAATGCAGCAGGACCAGTATGGAACCAGATCTGACCACCAGATGATTTCTCTCTTAGCGCTTGATGCAGCAGTGCATGCATCCAAGAGAATCACAGAAGTGTAGGACATATGTCCCTTGTAGGCATATTATTTGGTTGGAGGTATTTTTAACATGTAAGAGTTCATCAGCACATTCAACATACCATACCACTTCTTGTCCTGATTACAACAGTTCAATATTATGGGTTGAATTAGTAAAACAAAACAGTTTAGGGAAAGATTTACTGGCACCAAAAGACAATTTTTGGCCAGGCGCGGTGGCTCAAACCTATAATCTCAGCACTTTGGGAAGCAGAGGCAAGAGGATTGTCTGAGCCCAGGGATTCAAGACCAGTCTGGGCAACTTGGCGAGACCTCATCTCTACAATATACAAAAAAATTATCCAGGTATGGTAGCGCATGCCTGTAGTCCCAGCTACTTGGAAAGCTGAAGCAGAAGGATCACCTGAGCCCAGCAGGTTGACACTGGGGTGGCTGTAAGGTTGCCACGGCACTCCAACCTGGGTGACAGAGTGAGACTACAACTCAAAAACCCCCCAATTGAAAGTGTTTGAAAGTGTTCATGACCAGTTATTAATGGTGCAAGAGAGATCCCTCATATCCCTTGAAATACTGGTTGCACTCTAGTCAATATGCTAAAGTCAATATCAGTTTTTACTAAAACTTCATATATATAAAATTTTCATATTGTACTAGTAACATTCATGGCTATTATAGAATAAGGGTTAATAGCAGCTTCTTAATTATAATGTTCTGGCAACACATGCAGTCAAAATGAATTGTATACCTGTGTATCTTTATAAAATTAATGTTATATAATAATCATATTAGCCATTATAAAATACTTTCGATTTGCATGGGCCAAATGGGCATGAGGCAACAGATTTACTTTGAAGAGTCACCATAAGACAACAAGTAGCTTTATGTACTTTAGTTTTTTGTAACATATCAGTGATGTTTATTTTGTTGAAATAATTGTGCGGGTCCCATTAGCTTAGTGTTACAAGGAGTAAAGGAAGAGGTAGTTGAGACTAACAGGGGAATTGTTAGCCTTATTAGAATAAATAACAACTTGTGAGATTTTTAAAAACACCTTTTTGAGATAATTTTTGACATTCTTGAATACCTGTTAATATAAACTGAGAATATTTAGAAATAGACATGGGAATTTTTGAGTTCAAAATATGATAACTTTTGAGATTCTTTACCTATGATATTATACTTGCTAATGTATGATAAAACTTTAGAATGAAACATTTTTTTCTGATTAATACAGAGTAACAGGGACTATACTTATCTTCTACCAAGATTTACCCTCCTATCTGAAACAACTAAAAAGTGAACAAAATATATGGATCAAAGGCAATGTAAATCAGGCAAAGATATGCCATGATTACTGAGAGACGTGAAAAACATAAAGAGATTAATTCTATGAGTGTTTCAGCATACTTGTTTGAGAGAGTTTCTTGACCACAGTCCAGCAAAGGAAATGCAAAAAGACTCTGGGGCACTGCTGAATCAAGCACAAAGAAAGAAGTTTTGTCGCGGTTTACACCGACTACTTCCTAGCTGAGTGAGACGAAGATATGGACTAAGAGTACAGACTGAGCATACAGAATCATTAAAACAATTCAAAATATCCTGAAAACAACATCAGAGACAGAAAAAAATTGAACAATTGCATTCAGAACAGTATGGCATATATAACAATTACTTGACTAAACCCAACAATATCATATCATTAAATATAAACATCATAAACACTTTATATAAAAGGTAGAAAAAAGAGATTTGATGAAAAAGTAAAACCCAATGTTATCAGTCTACTAGCATTTTATTTTAATAAAATGATACAGACAGAAATTAGAAAAGAAGGAAAAAGTTACAAAATGTTACCTGCTAGTAAAAGAAAGTAAAAATGGCCATATTAACTTTGCAATATATTTTGAGGAAAAGAATATTAGTAAGAATACCGAAGGCAATTTCATCATAATAAAAATGTTAATTCATCAAGAGTACACAATTCTAATGTTTATGCTTAGAACACCTCAAAACATATGAGGCAAAACTTAGTTGAACTATTAGGAGACATAGAAAAATTCACAATTGCGGTATGATTTCACTATTTCATAATGAATCTAATAAGTAGAAAGAAAATCAGAAAAGATAGAAAAGTTTTGGACCACATGTCAACCAACATGATTTAAGTGACATTTCTAGAACACTCCATATGATACAAACCATGGGCCAAAATAGATTACATTCTGAACCATGAAAAAATGGCTCATAAACTTAAATTCAAAGTAGTTTTGGGCTGGGCTCAGTGGCTCAGCCTGTAATCCCACACCTTGGGAGGCTGAGGTGAGTGGATTGATTGCCTGAGCCCGCGGGTTTGGACCCACCTGGGAAACTTGGCGAGACCTCATCTCTACAATAAATCAAAAAATTAGCCGGGCGTGGTAGTGAGCACCTGTAGTTCCAGCTACTTGGAAGGTTGAGGTGGAAGGAACACCAGAGCCCAGCAGGTCGAGGCTGCGGTGGCCAGGAGCGGGCCACTGCAGTCCAGTCTGGGCGACAGAGTGAGACTCCAACTCAAAAAAAAAAAAAAAAGAAGAAAATA
>NW_007231495.1:48017-72877 GCF_000164805.1 Carlito syrichta | reverse complement strand
GGTTAAGTCAGCTCACTTTACAGCTGGTTAGCTAGGTAGGTAAGTCAGCTCACCAGCTAGTGGGCTACATAGGTAGCAAGCTAGTTAAGTCAGCTGGCTATACAGCTGGCTAGCTATGTAGCTAGGCAGTTAGGTAAGCTTCTATCCAGCTGTCTAGCTTGTTAAATCAACTGGTTAATTTAGCTGGCAAGACAGCTGCCTATCTAGGTAGCTAGAAAGTTAAGTCAGCAGTCTAGCCTTCTGCATAGCTATTTAAGTCACCTAGTTAAGTCAGATGGCTAGCCAGCTAGCTAGCTAGGTAGCTGGCTAATTAAGTGAGCTGGCTAGACAGCTGGCTAGCTACTTAAGTCAACTAGTTAGATCAGCTGGCTAGTCACCTGGCTAGCTGTATAGCAAGATAGTTAATTAAGCTGACTAGAAAGCAGGACAGCTATTTACATAGGCTAGTTAAGTCAGCTGGATAGCCAGCTGGATAGCTAGGTAGCAAGCTAGTTAAGTCATTTGGATAGCAACCTGGCTACCTAATTAAGTCAGCTGGCTAATCAGCTATCTAGCTAGGTAGAGAATTAGTTAAGTCAGCTGGCTAACGAGCTGGATAACCTTTTAGGACAGCTAGTTAAGTCAGCTTGCTAGCCAGCTGGCTAGCTGGTTAAAACCACAAGTTAATTTAGTTGACTAGCAAGCTTGCTATCTAAGTAGCAAGCTAGTTAAGTCACCTGGCTAGCCAGCTGGCTAGCATATTATGTCATGTAGTTAATTCAGCTGGCTTCCCAGCTGGCTAGCTAGGTAGTTAGCTAGTTGAATCAGCTGGCTAGCCATCTGGCTAGCTGGTTGAATCAGTGAGATAATTCGTTGACCAACCAGCTGGCAGGCTAGTTAAGTCAGCAAGTTAAGTCAACTGCCTAGACAGCTGACTAGTTGGTTAAGTCAAGAAGTTAAGACAGTTGGCCATCCAGCTATCTAGCTAGGTGGCTAGCTAGTTGAGTCATCTAGTTAAGTGAGCTAGCTAGGTAGCTAGCTAGTTAAGTCAGCTGGTTAAATCAGCTGGCTAGTTAGTTAAGACAATTAGTTAAGTCAGCTGGCTAGCTAGCTGCTTTTCAGGGTAGCTATTTAGTTAAGTTGGCTGGCTACCCAGCTGGCTAGCTACTTTTTTCACATAGTTAAGTCAGTCCGCTGGCCAGTAGGTTAGTTAGGTAGTTACTAGTTAAGTCAGCTGGCAAGCCAGCGGGCTATGCAGTTAGGTAGCTACTTAAGTCAGCTGTCTAGCCTTTAGGCTATCTAGTTAAGTGAGCTAGTTAAGTCAACTGTTTATCCAGATTTCTAGCTCGGTAATTAGGTAGTTATGTCTGCTGGCTAGCCAGCTGGCTACATCATTAAGTCAGCTAATTAAATCAGCTTTATTGGTTGCTGCCTAGTTAGGTAGCTAGGCAATTAATTCAGGTGACTTGACAACTGGCCAGCTAGTTAAGTCAGCTAATATAGTCAGTTGGCTAACAAGCTGGTTAGCTAGTTAAGTCAGCACATTAATTCAGTTGTCTAACCAGCTGGCTAGCTAGTTAAAAAGCTATTTATGTCAGATGGGCAGTCAGCTGGATCACTACTTATTTCAGCTAGTTAAGTCAGCTGGCAAACTAAGAAGCTAGTTAGTTAAGTCAGCTAGATATTTTAGCTAGCTGGCTAATTAAGTCAGCTAGTTAAGTCAGCTAGCTAGCCAGCTTGCTAGCTAGGCAGCTAGCTAGTTGTCAGCAGTCTAGCAAGCCGGCTAGGTAGTTGTCACCTAGTTGTCAGCTTATTAGCCAGCTGGCTAGGTAGGTAGCTTGTTAGATAAGTCAGCTGGCTAGACAGCTGACTAGCTAGATGACACACCTAGCTAATTCAGCTGGATGTTCAGCTAGCTAGCTACAAAGGAAGCTAATTAATTCAACTGGTTAGAAAGCAGGACAGCTAGTTATGACAGCCAGATAAGTTAGCTGGTGAGCAAGCTGGTTAGCTACGTAGTTAGGTAGTTAAGTCAGCTCGCAAGCCAGCGGAATACATAGGTAGCTAGCTAGTTAAGTCTGCTTGCTAGCCACCTGGCTATCTAGGGATATCAGCTAGTTAAATCTGTTGGCTAGTCAGCTGGCTAACGAGTTAAGTCAACTAGTGGAGTCAGCTGGCTAGCCAAATGCATAGTTTAAGTCAGCTAGTTAATTCAAGTGGCCAGAAATCTGGATAGCTAGGTAGCTAGCTAGTTAAGGCAGCTGGAAGGCCAGCTGGCTAGGTGGCTAAGTCAGCTAGTTAAGTCAGTTGGTTAGCCACCTCTCTAGGTAGATAGCTAGCTAATTAAGTCAACTGTCTAGCCAGCTTGGTAGCTAGTTAATTCAGCAAGTTAAGTGATATGGTTAGTCATCTGACCCACTTGTTGGCTTGCTAGTTAAGCCAGCTGGTTAGCCAGATGGCTATCCAGTTAAGTCAGCTAGTTAAGATAGCTGGTAGCCGGCTGGTTAGCTAGGTGGCTGGCAAGTTAAGCTGACTGGTCAGGAAGGTGGCCAGCTAGTTAAGCAGGCTGGCTAGCTGGCTGACATACAGGGTGGCTGACTAATCAAGCTGGCTTGCTATTTCACTGTCCAACAAGCCGGCTGGCTATTTAAGCTGGCTGACAAGCTAGTTGGCCAGCCCTCTGGATAGATTGTCAGCTGGCTAGCCTGCTAGCCAGCCAGGTAGCTAGCTAGTTAAGAGAGCTGGCTAGCCATATAGCCAACAAGGTCACTAGCTAGTTAAGTCAGCTGGCTAGCCAGCTAACTAGCCAACTAGTCAGTCAGCTATTTAAGTCAACTAGTTAGCCAGCTAGCTAGTTAAGTGAGCTAGCAATTCAGCTAACTACTCAGGTGCCTAGTTAAGTCAGTTAGCTAGTCAGTTTGCTAGTCAGCTAGCCAATTAAGTCAGCTAACTTTTCAGCTAGCTAGTCAGGTAGATAGTTAATTCAGCTGGCCATCTAACTAGCCAGTCATCTAACAAGTTAAGTCAGCTAGCTATACAGATAGCTTGTTTGCTAGATAGTAATGTCAGGTAGATAGCCAGCTATTCAGTCAGCTAGCAAGTTAAGGCAGCTAGCAAATCATCTAGTTACTTAGCTAACTAGTTGGCTAACAATTCAACTAGCTGGTGAGCTAACTAGTGGGCTTCCATCGCTTTCCATGAGTAAACTAAATAGTCAGCTCACTTGCCTGCTAAGAGGTAAGCAAACTAGTTGACGCACTTGCCAGAACAAGTCAACTAACTTGTCAGCTCGCTCGCGGGCCAACAGGTCAGCTAAGTAGTCGGCTTGCTCGCCAGGAGACTACTTAAGTCAGCTCAACAGTTAGCTCACTCACCAGCCGACTAGTTATGGCAGAACATGCGTTCTCTAACTTGCCAGCTGAATAGTTAATTCAGCTGACCAGTCAGCTCGCTCACCACCTGACTAGTTAAGTCAGCTCACTTGTCGAATCCCAGGCCTGCCAACTAGTTAAATCAGCTAGCCGGTTGGCCTATTAGCTGGACAACTAGTTAAGTCAGCCAACCAATCGGCCAACTAGTGGACCAACTTGACAGCCAATAATTTAGGACAGCTAGTCGGCCGAATAATTAGGTCAACAAATTAGACAGCCAACTACTTAACCGAGATAACTATGTGGTAAATTCTTCAGCCAACTAGTTATCCAAGCTAAATAGTCGGCCGATTAGTCGGCCAACTTGTTGAGCCAGCAAACAAGTTGGCCAAGAAGGCAGTCAACATGTTAACCCAGCTAACTAGTGGGCAGACTCGTCAGACAGCAAGTTAAGTCACCTAGCTAACTCATTAACCAACTAGTTAAGTCAGCTATTTAACTCGTCTGCCAACTAGTTAAAACAGTTATCTAACTCATTAACCAACTAGTTAATTCAGCTACCTATCTCGTAAGCTAACTAATTATGTCAGCTATCTAAGTGAGCTAGCTAACTAGCTAGCTAGGTAATTCAGCTAGCTAAGTCATCTTGCTCACTAGTTAGCTAATTATTTAAGTCAGATACTTAAGCCTGCTACCTAACTAGTTTGCTAATTAGATAAGCTAGCTCTTTATTCAGCTAGTTAAATAGTCAGCTAACTATTTAATTCAGGTAGTTAAGTTAGACAGCTAACTAGTTAAGTCACAGAGTTAAGTCAGCTAGCCAAGCAGTTAAGTCAGTTTTCTAAGTCAACTAGTTAAGTCAGCTTTCTAATTTAGTCACCTGGTTAAGACACCTAGCTGTCTAGTTAGCTAAAGGTTGAAGACAGCAGGTTGAGTGAGGTTGTTAGCTAGTTAACTAACGGGATAAGTCAGCTGGTTGAGTCAGCTAGCAAGCTAGTTAGCAAACGGGTTGAGTCAGTTGGTTGAGTAGGCTAGCTGGCTAGTTAGCTAACGAGTTAAGTCAGCTCGATGGTCAGCTAGCTAGCTAGATAGCTAGCGAGTTAGTTCAGCTGGAAGAATCAGCTATCCAACTCATTAGTTAACGAGATAAGTCAGATGATTAAGTCACCTAGCTAGCACATTAGATAACGATTTAGCTAACTAGTTTTCTAGTGGGTTAAGTCAGCTAGCTAGCAAGGAAGCTTACTATTTAAGTCAGCTTGTTAGGTAGGTCGCTAGCTGGTTAACTAAATTTAAGTCAGCTGGCTAACTATATAGCTAGCTAGTTAACAATTTAAATTAGCTGGCTAGCTAGGTAGCTGCTAGTTAATTCAACTACTAAAGTCAGCTGGCTAGCCAGCTGACTAGCTAGGTAGAGAGTTAGTTAAGTCTGTTGGCTAGGAAGCTGGCTAGCTGGTTAATTCAGCTAGTTAAGATAGCTGGCAAGTCAACTGGCCATGTAGGTAGCTAGCTAGTTAAGTCAGCTAGATAGCTACCTGGCTATCTAGTGATGTCAGCGAGTTAAATCAGCTGGCTAGCTAACTGGTTAACTGGTTAATTCATCTAGTTAATTCAGCTGGCCAGGCAGCTGGCTTGCTCGTTAAGTCAGCAAGTTGTCAGCGGGCCATTCAGCTGGTTAGCTAGTTAAGTCAGCTTTTTAAGTCAGCAGGCCAGCCAGCTGGCTAGCTAGGTAGCTAGTTAGTTATGTCAGCTAGTTATGTCAGCTGGTTAGCTAGGTATCTATCTAGTTAAGTCAGTTTGTTTAGTCAGTTGTCTAGCCAGCTACCTATCAGGGTACCTAGCTAGTTAATTCAATGGGCTAGTAAGTTGGCTAGCTAGTTAAATTGCATACTTAAGTCAGCCCACTGGACAGTGGTTTAGCTAGGTAGTTAGGTAGTTAAATGCGTTGTCAAGCCAGAGGGCTATGTAGGTATGTAGCTAGTTAAGTGTGCTGGCAAGCCATCAGGCTATCTAGTTAAGTCAGCTAGTTAAGTCACCTGGCAATCAAGCTGTCTAGTTAGGTAGGTAGCTAGTTCAGTCTGCTATATATCCAGCTGTCTATTTAGTTATGTCAGCTTGTTAAATCAGCTGGCTAGGCTGCTGGCTATCTAGGTAGCTAGGCAGTTAAGTCAGCTGGCTACCCCACTGGCCAGCTAGTAAAGTCAGCTAGTTTAGTCATCTGGCTAACCAGCTGGCTAGCTAGTAAAGCTAGTTAAGTCAGCTTATGAAGTCAGTTGTCTAGCCAGATGGCTAGCTAATTAAAAAGCTGTTTACGTCAGATGGGTAGCCAGCTGGCTCACTACTTATTTCAGCTAATTAAGTCAGCTGGTTAGCTAGGTAGCTAGGCAATTAAGTCAGTTGGCAAGCCAGCTGGCTAGCTAGTTAAGTCAGATAGTTAAGACAGCTGGCTAACAAGCTTGCAAGCTAGGTAGCTAGTTAGATATGTCAGCTGTCTATGCCAGCTGGCTATCTAGTGAAGTCACCTAATTGAGTCAGCTGAGAAAGCAGCTGGCTAGCTAGGTTGTTTGCTAGTTAAGTCAGCAGGTAGACAGCTGGCTAGCTATATACATCACCTAGTTAATTCAGCTGGATAGCCAGCTGACTAGCTATGTAGCATGCTAGTGAATTCAACTGACTAGAAAGCAGGCCAGCTAATTAAGACAGCTAGTTAAATCAGCTGGATAGCAAGCTTGCTGGCTAGGTTGTGACCTATTTAATTCTGTTGGCTAGCCAGCTCGCTAGCTAATTATGTCACCTAGATAAGTCAGCTTGCTATTCAGGTGGCTATAGAGGTACAGAGCTAGCTAAGTAAAATGCATAGCCGTCTGTATATCTAATTAAGTCAGCTAGCTTAGTCACCTGGCTGGCCAGCTGCCTAGCTCGTTAATCAACTAGTTAAATCAGCTGGCTAACCAGATTGCTAGGTAATTAGCTAATGGGTTAAGACAGCAGGTTGAGTCAGCAGGCTAACGAGTGAGCAAATGGCTTGAGTCAGCTATTTGAGTATGCTAGCTTGCTAGTTAGCTAACCAGTTAAGCCATCTGGTTTAGTTAGCTAGCTAGCTTGTTAGCTTACGAGTTAAATCAGCTGGTTGAGTCAGCTAGCTAACTCATTAGCTAATGATATATGTCAGAGGATTAAGTCAGCTAGCTAGTATGTTAGATAACGAGTAAGCTAACTACATAGCCATCTGGTCAAGGCAGCCAGCTAACTAGGCAGCTAACTTTTTAACTCAGCTTGTTAACTAGGTAGCTACGTAGCTAGCTAACTACTTAAGTCAGGTGGCTAGCAAGGTAGCTAGCTAATTAGCTAACTATTTAAGTCAGCTGGCTAGCTAGGTAATTTGCTAATTAAGTTAGCTAGTTGTAAGCTACTTAAGTCAGTTTGCTAGCCAGCTGGCTACCTAGGTAGTGAGCCAGTTAAGTCAGTTGGGTAGCCAGCTGGCCAGATGGTTAATTCACCTAGTTAAGAGAGCTGGCAAGTCAACTGGCATATGCAACTAACTAGTTAAGTCAGCTAGATAGCTACCTGGCTAGCTAGTCATGTCAGTGAGTTAAGTCAGCTGGCTAGCCAATTGGGTAGCTGGATAAATCAGCTAGTTTAGTCAGCTGTCTAGCCAGCTGGCTAGGTAAGTAGCTAGCTAGATAAGTCAGCTTGCAAGCCAGCAGGTTAACTCTTCAATTAAGCTAGTTAAGTCAACAAGTTTGCCTGCTGGCTAGGTAGGTAACTAGCTAGTTAAGTGAGCTGGCTAGCCATCTTGCTAACTTAAATCAGCTAAGAAATTCAGCTGACTAGCCAGGTGGCTAGATAGGTAGCCAGCTATTTAAGGCAGCTGTCTAGCAAACTGACTTGCTGGTTAAGTCAGCTAGTTAAGTCACCTGGAAACCAGCTGGCTAGCTAGTTAAGTCAGCTCATTGAGTCAGTTGGCTATCCAGCTGGTTACCTAGGTAAAAAGTTAGTTAAATTAGATGGCTGGTCATCAGGCTAGCTAGTTATTTTAGCTAGTTAAGTCAGCTAGCTAGCTAGGAAGCTGACTGTATAAATCAGCTAGTCTTGTCAACTAGTTAGCTTGTTAAGTCTGCTAGTTAAGTCAGCTGTCTAGCTAGAGAGCTAGATAGGTAGCTAGCTTGTTAATCCATCTAGCTATACCAGCTTGCTAGCTAGGTAGTTAGTTGATTAAGTCAGCTAGTTAAGTCAGGTTGCTAGCTTGTTAAATAAGCTAGTTAAGTTAGCTGGCCAGCCAGCTGCCTAACTGGGTAGCTGGCTAGATAAGACAACAGACTAGCCAGTTAGCTAGCTAGTTAAACAACCTAGTTAAGTCAGCTCACTACCCAGCTGGTTAGCTAGGTAGCTAAGTAGCTAAGTCACCTGGCAAACGAGTGTACTACATAGGTAGTTAACTAGGTAAGTCAGCTGGCTATCCAGCTGGTGATCTAGGTAGCTAGCTAATTATGTCAACCTGCTAGCCAGCTGGCTAGTTAGTTATGTCACCTAGTTAAGTCAGCTGACTTGACAGTTGTTAACTAGGTAACTTGATAATTTGGTCAGCTGTCTAGCCCACTGGCTAGATAAAGTCACCTAGTTAAGTCAACTTGTTAGCCAGCTGGCTAGGTATATATCACACTATTTAATTCAGCTGACTAGCAATCATGCCAGCTACATAAGTCAGCTATTTAATTCAGGTGGCTAGCCAGATGACTAGCTAGACAGCGAGATAGTTAACTCAGTTGGCTAGCCAGTTGGCTAGCTAAATAATTCAGCTAGTTAATTCAACTGGCTAGTCAGCTAGCTAGCTAGGTAGAGAGCTAGTTAAGTCAGCTGGCTAGCCAGCTGTCTCACTAGTTAATACATCTAGTTGAGTCAGCTGGCTAGCCAGCTGGCTAGCTAGGTAGCAAGCTAGTTAAGTCAGCTGGCTAGCAAGTGGGATAGCTAGTTGATTCAGCTAGTTAATTCAGTTGGTTTTCTCAGCTGGCTAGCTAGGTAGATAGCTAGTTAATTCAGCTGGCTAGCAAACAGGCTAGCTGTTAAAGGCAGCTAGTTAATTCAGCTGGCATCCAACTGGCTAGCTAATTAAGTCAGCTGGCCAGCCAGCTGGCTAGCTGGTTAAGTCAGCTAGTTAAGTCAGCTGGCTAGCCAGCTGCCTAGATAGGTAGCTTGGTACTTAAGTCAGCTGACTAGACAGCTGGCTAACTAGTTAAGTCACTTAATTAGGTCAGCTGTCTAGCCAGCTGGTTACCTATATAGTGAGATAATTAATTCAGATGACTAGCAAGCAGGCCAGCTATTTAAGTCAACTAGTTAAGTCACCTATTTAAGTCATCTCGCTGGCCAGCTGGTTAGCTAGGTAGTTAAATCAGCTAGCAAGCCAGCAGGCTGTGTCTGTAGTTAGCTAGTTAAGTTAGTTGACTAGCCCTTAGCCTTTCTAGTTATGTCAGTTCGTTAAGTCAGCTGACTATCCAGCTGTCTAGTTAGGTAGATAGCTTGCTAAGTTTGATGGTTAGCCAGCTGACTACTTCATTAAGTCAGCTAGTTAAATCAGCTGGCTAGGATGCTGGCTAGATAGGTAGCTAGGCAATTAAATCAGCTGGCTCTCCAACTGGCCAACTAGTTAAGTCAGCTTGTTTACTCAATTGACTAACCAGATGGTTAGCTAGTTAAGTCAGAACATTATGTCAGTTGTCTAGATAGTTGGCTTGCTAGTTAAAAAACCAGTTAAGTCAGATGGGCAGCCAAATGGCTTGCTAGATATTTCAGCTACTTAAGTCAGCTGGCTACCCAGGAAGCTAATTAGTTAAGTCAGCTACATATGTCAGTGAGCTAGGTAGTTAAGTCACCAATTAAGTCAACTATCTATATGATATCTAGCTAGGTAGCTAGCTAGTTAAATCAGCTAGTTATGTTAGCTGACTAGTTAGGTAGCTACCTAGTTAACTCAGCTAGTTAAGTCAGCAGCCTAGCTAGTTAAGTCAGTTAGTTAAGCCAGCTGGCTAGCCCGCTGCCTGAAAAGATATCTAGTTAGATAAGGTTACTGGCTAGCCAGCTGGCTACTTCTTTATATTAGCTAGTTAAATCAGTTGGAAAGCCAGAGTGATACGTAGGTAACTAGCTAGTTAAGTAAGCTGGCTAGCAACCTGGCTATCTAGTGATGTCAGCTAATTAAGTGAGCTTGCTAGCCAGCTGGTTATCGAGTTAAGTCATCTAGTTGAGTCAGCTGGCTAGCCAGCTACTTAGCTGGTTAAGTCAGCTAGTTAATTCATGTGGCTAGCCATCTGGCTAGCTAGGTAGCCAACTAGTTAAGTCAGCTGGCTAACGTCAGCTAGTTAAGTCAACTGGCTAGCCCTTGGCTAGGTAGGTATCTAGCTAATTAAGTCAGCTGGCTAGACCACTGGTTATCTAGAGAGCTGGCTTGTTTCTGGTTAGCCTGGTGCAAGCTAGTTATGCCAGCTGGTTAGCCAGATGGCTATCTAATTAAGTCAGCTAGTTAAGTCAGCTGGCCCGCTGGCTGGCTAGCTAGGTTGCTGGCAAGTTAAGATGGCTGGTTAACAGGCTGGTCAGGTAGGTGGCCATCTAGTTAATCCAACTGTCTAGCCGGCTGACAAGCATGTTGGCTAGATAGTTAAGCCGGCTGGCTATAAGACTGTCCAGCCATCTGGATGGCTATTTAATTCAGCTAGCTAGCCAATTGTCCAGCCCTTTACATAGCCAACTAGCCAGCCAGGTATCTCGCTACTTAAACCAGCTGGATAGCTGTCTAGCCAACCAGGTAGCTAGCTAGTGAAGTCAACTGGCTAGCCAGGTAACCAGCCAACTAGCTAGTCAGCTAGTTAAGTCAGCTAGCTTGCCAGCTAGTTAGTTAAGTCAGCTAGCAAGTCAGCTAACTATTCAGCTTGCTAGTTAAGTCAGCTAGGTAGTTACATTGTTTGTCAGCTAGCTATTTAAGTCAGCTCTTTAGTCAGTAAATTGATTAGCTAGATAGTTAAGTAAGCAAGCCAGCTAACTAGCCAGTTAGCTAGCTAGTTAAGTCAGCTAGATAGACAGCTAGATAGCTTGTTTGTTAGCTAGTTTTGTCAGTCACATAGCCAGCTAGCTAGTCAGCTATCTCGTTAAGTGAGCTAGCAAATCAGCTTGTTGCTTAGCTAACAGGTGGGCTCGCAACTCAGCAAGCTGGTCAGCTAACTAGTGGCCTCACTCACTTTCCATCAGGTCAGCTAACTAGTCTTCTTGCTCACCTCCCAACCGGTCGGCAAACTAGTCGGCTCACTTGCCAGCCAAAAGTTCAACTAACTCGTTGGTTTGCTTGCAGGACAATCGCACAGCTAACTAGTTGGCTTGCTCTTCACCTGACTAGTTAAGTCAGCTCACCAATGGCTCCCTCACTGGCCAACTAGTTAAGGCATCTCACCCTTTGGCTCACTCGATGTCCAACTAGTTAATTCGGCTCACCAGTCTGCTCACTCACTGGCTGACTAGTTAAGTCTTCTGAACAGTTGGCTCACTCGCCAACCAACTAAAGTCAGCTGACCAGTCAGCTCACTCACTGGCAGATTAGTTAAGTCAGCTGACCAGTCGACTCACTCGCCGGTTGACTACTTAAGTCAGCTGACCAGTCAGTTCTCTTGCCCACCAACTAGTTAAGTCCACTCACCTGTTGGCTCACACGTTGGCCGACTAGTTAAGTCAGGTAACCGGTCTGCCAACTAGCCACCCAAGTAGTACAATGAGCTAAACAATCGTCCAACTAGTCGATCAACTTGTCACCTGACAAGTTATCACAGCTAATTAATCAGCTGACTATTTGGGTCAGCTAACTTGCCGACCAAGTATTAGGCCGGCTAGTTAGGTCAGAAAACGATCAGGCAACTTGTTAAAATTGCTAACTAGTGGGCCAACTCGTCAGTCTTCTTGTTAACCCAGCTAACTAGTCAGCCGACTAGTCAGCAGACGTGGTATGCCAGCTGACAAGTCGGCCGAGTAGGCAGCCAATGTGTTAAACAATCTAAGTATTCGGCCGACTCATCAGCCCACAAGTTAATTCACCTATCTAACTCGTTAACTAACTAGTTAAGTCAACTAATTAACTTGTTCACCAACTAGTTAAAACAGTTTGCTAACTCAATCAACTCGTTATTTCAGCTAGCTGTCTCATTAGCCAACTTGTTAAGTCAGGTAGCTAAATCAGCTAGCTCTCCAGCTAGCTAGCTAAGTAAGCTAGCTAAGTCAGCTAGCTCATTAGTTAGCTAACAATTTAACTCACCTACTCAAGTCTGCTACCTAACTAGTTAGATAATTATTAAAGCAGCTAGTTATTCGGTTAGTTAAATAGTTAACTAACTATTTAATTCAGGTAGTTAAGTCAGCTAGCTACCTTGTTAAGTCAGTAATTTAAGTCAGCTAGCTGAATAGTTAAGTCAGATAGCTAAGTCAGCTATTTAAGTCAGCTTTCTAATTAGTCAGATGGTTAAGACAGTTAAACAGCTAGTTAGTTAACAGATTAAATCAGAAGGTTGAGTGAGGTAGTTAGCTAGTTAACTAGTGGGTTAAGTCAGCTGGATGAGTCAGCTAGCTAGCTAGTTAGCTAACAGGTTGTGTCAGCTAGATGAGTAAGAAGCAAGCTAGTTAGAGAACGAGCTATGTCTGCTGGTTGAGTTAGCTAGCTAGCTCTTTAAATAACAAGTTAAGTCAGATGATTGAGTCAGCTAGCTAGCACGTTGCATAATGAGTAAGCTTACTCATTAGCTAGCTGGTTAAGTCAGCAAGTTAGCTATGCCACTATTTATGTCAGCTTTTTAGCTAGATAGCTAGCTGGTTAGATAACTATTTAAGTCAGCTGGCTAGCTAGTTAGCTAGCTAGTTAGCTGACTATATAAGTCAGCTGGCCAGCTAGGTGGCTAGCTAGATAACTCAGATAGTTGTCAGCTGGCTAGCCAGAAGGCTAGATAGGTAGCGAGCTAGTTAAGTCAATTGGCTAGCCAGTTGGCTAGCTGGTTAATTCAGCTAGTTAAGAGTGATGACTAGCCAACTGGAAATGTATGTAACTAGCTAGTTAAGTCATCTAGACAACTACCTGGCTAGAAAGTGATGTCAACGTGCTGTCAGCTGACTAGCCAACTGGCTAGCTGGTTAAGTCAGCTTATTTAGTCAGCTCTGTAGCCAGCTGGCTAGGCAGGTAGCTAAATAGATATGTCAGCTTGCTAGACAGCAGGTTAGCTATTCAAGTCAGATAGTTAAGTCAGCTGGCTAGCCTGCAGGCTATGTATGTATCAAGCTAGTTAACTGAGCTGGCTTGCCAGCTTGCTATCTTAAGTCAACTGGGTAAGTCAGTTGGCTAGCCAGCTGACTATATAGGTAGCCAGCTAGTTAAGTCACCTGGCTAGCCAGCTGACAAGCTGGTTAAGTCAACTAGTTAAGTCAGCTGGAAACCTGCTGCCTAGCTAGTTAAATCAGCTTATTAAGTCTGTTGGCTATCCAGCTGGTTAGCTAGGTAAAAAGCTAGTTAAGTCAGATGGATAGTTAGTTATTTCTGCTAGTTAAGTCAGCTAGTTATGCCAGCTAGGTAGCTTGTTAAGTCAGCTAGTGAAGCCAGTTGGTGAGCTAGGTATCTAACTGGTTAAGTCAGTTAGTTAAGTTAGCTTGCTGGCTAGCAAATTATGTTGTTAGTTAAGTAACCTAGTTAAGTCATCTCAATAGACAGCTGGCCATCTCGGTAGCTAGCTAGTTAAGTCAGTTGGCTATCCAGCTGTCTAGCTATTTACCTAGGCAGTTAAGTCAGTATGCTAACCAGCTGCCTAGCTAGTTAAGTAACCTAGTTAAGTCTGTTGGCTAGACAGCTAGCTAACTAGGTAGCTAGATAGTTATGTCAGCAGTCTACACCACTGGCTAGCAAGTTAAGTCACCTAGTTAAATCAGTTGGCTATCCAGCTGGATAGCCAGTTAACTTGCCTATTAACTCAGCTGACTTGACAGCTGGCTAGTTTTGTCAGCTGCCTGGCCAGCAGGCTAACTATATAGCAAGCAGTTTAATTCAGCTTACTAGCAAGCAGGCCAGCTATTTATGTCAGCTAGTTAAGTCAGTTGGCTAGCCAGTTGCTTAGCTAAGCAATGAGTTAGTTATTTCATTGACTATCCAGCTTGCTATGTAATTAAGTCAGCTAGTTAAGTCAGCTGACTAGCCAGCTATCTAGCTATGTAGAAAGCTAGTTAAGTTAGCTGGCTAGCCAGCTGGCTAACTAGCTAAATCAGCTAGTTTAATCAGTTGGGTTGCCAGTTGGCTAGTAGGTTAAGTCAGCTAGTTGATTCAGCTGGCTTCCCAACTGGCTAGCTGGTAGCTAGCTAGTTAAATCAGCTGTCTAGCCAGCTGGCTAGCTGGTTAGGTCAGCTAGTTAATTCAGCTGGCCAGCCAGCATTCTAGCTACATAAGTCAGCTAGTTAAGTCAGCTGGACAGGCAGGTGGCTAGCAGGTTAAGTAAGCTAGTTAATTCAGTTGCACAGCCAGCTGGCTAGCTAGGTAGTTAGCTAGTTAAGTCTGCTAGTTAAGTCATCTCTCTAGCTAGGTAGCTAGCTAGTTAAGTCATTTAGTTAAGTCAGCTGTCTAGTCAGCTGCAAAGCAGGGAAGCTAGCTAGTTAAATCAGCTGGCTAGCCAGCTGGCTAGCTAGTTAAGTCACAGTTAAGTCAGCTCGCTGGCCAGCATGTTAGCTAGGTAGCTAGGTAGTTAACTTAGCTGGCAAATCAGCAGGCTATGTAGGTTGGTAGCTAGTTATGTGAGCTGGATAGACATGAGGCTATCTTGTTATGTCTCCTAGATGAGTCACCTGGATATCCAGCTCTCTGTCTAGGTAGCTAGCTAGTTAAATCTGTTGGCTAACCAGCTAGCTACTTTGTTATGTCAGCTATTTAATTCAGCTGGCTAGATAGGTAGCTAGCTACTTACTTCAGCAACATATGTCAGCTAGCTAGCTAGTTAAGTCAGCTAGTGAAGTCAGCTAGTTATATGATAGCTCACTAGGGAGCTAGCTAGTTAAAGCAGCTAGTTAAGTCAGCTGACTAGGTAGGTAGCTAGCTTGTAAAGTCAGCTATTAAGTCAAGCTGGCTAGCTAGTGAAGTCACCTAGTTAAGTCAGCTCGCTGGCCACCAGGTTAGCTAGGTAGTTAGGTAGTTAAGTCCGCTGGCCAGTCAGTGGGCTAGGTATGTAGGTAGCTAGTTAAGTCAGCTGGCTAGCAATCAGACATCTAGTTATGTCAGCTAGTTAGTTCATCTGTCTATTCAGGTGTCTAGGTAGTTAGCTCAGTCACCTGGCTAGCCAGCTGGCTACTTCATTAAGTCAGCTAGTTTAGTCAGCTGTCTAACCTGATGGCAAGCTACATAACTAGACAATTAAGTCAGCTGGCTAACCAGCTGGTTAGCTAGTTGTCAGAATGTTAAGTCAGCCTGCTAGCTAACTAACCAGCTAGGTACCTAGCTACTTGTGTCAAGTGTATAGCCATCTGACTAGATAGTTAAGTCACCTAGATATGTCAGCTGACTATCCAGTTGGCTAGCTAGGTAGCTTGCTATTTAAGTCAGCTAGCTAGACAGCTGGCTAGCTAGATAAGTCACCTAGTTAATACAGCTGGATAGCCAGCTGGTTAGCTATGTAGCAAGCTAATTAATTCAACTGACTAGAAAACAGGTAAGCTATTTAAGAGAGCTACTTAAATCAGCTGGCTAGCCAGCTGACTAGCTATGTAATGACCTAGTTAAGTCAGTTGGCTGGCCAGTTGGCTATCTAATTAAGTAAGCTAGTTAAGTCAGCTGGCTGTCCAGGTGGTTAAAGAGGTAGAGAGCTAGTTTAGTCAGCTTGCTAGCCAGCTGGATAAATAGTTAAGTCAGTTAGTTTAGGAACCTGGCTGGCCAACTCCCTAGCTCATTAATCAAGAAGTTAATTCAGCCTGCTTACCAGCTTCCTAGCTATTTTAGTCACTTCGTTAAGTCAGTTGGCTAGGCTGCTTGCTTGCTAGTCAAAATACTAGACAATTCAGATGGTTAGACAGCTGGCTAGCTAGATATTTCAGCTAGTTAAGTCAGCTGACTAGCTAGGTAACTAGCTAGTTAAGTCAACTATTTATGTCACCTGACTAGCTAGTTAAGTCAGCTAGTTAAGTTGGCTAGCTAGTAAGATAGCTAGCTAGGTAAGTCAGATAATTAAGTCAGCTGGCTATTTAGGAAACTAGCTAGTTAAGTCAGCTAGCTAAGTGAGTTGGTTAGCTAGTTAATTAGATTGTTAAGTCAGCTGGCTATCCAGCTTCCTAGTTGGGTAACTAGCTATATAAGTCAGCTGGTAGCCAGTTGGTTAGTTAGGCAGCTACGTTGTTAAGTCAGCTGGCAAGGCAGTGAAGTACATTGGTAGCTAGCTATTTAAGTCAGCTGGCTAGCCACCTGGCTAGCTAAGGATGGCTGCTAGTTAAGTAAGCTGGCTAGCCACCTGACTCACTAGGTAAATCAGATAGTTTATTCAGCTGCCTAAACAGCTGGCTAGCTGGTTAAGTCAGCTAGTTAATTCAAGTTTCAGGCAACTGGCTAGCTAGGTAGCTACACAGTTGACTCAGCTGTCTAGCCTGCTGTCTAGTTGGTGAAGTCAGCTAGTTAAGTCAGTTGGCTAGCCATCCTGCGAGATAGGTAGCTAGCTAATTAAATCATCTGGCTAGCCAGTTGGCTAACTACTTAAGTCAGAGTGTTATGTGACCTGGCTAACTGCCTGGCTAGCTAGGTGGCTAGCTAGTTAAGCAAGCTGTCTAGCCAGATGGCTATCTACTTAAGTCAGCTAGTTAAATTAGCTGGTTACCTGGCTGGTTAGTTAGGTCGCTGGCAAGTAAAGCCAGCTGGTTATCAGGCTGGACAGCTAGGTGGCCAGTTAGTTCAGCCACTGATCGAGCAGGGTGGCTGGCTAGTTAAGCCGGTTGGCTATCCTACTGTTCAGCCAGCTGCCTGGCGATTTAATCCAGCTGGCTAGGCTGCTGGCCATCCCAATGGCTAGATAAACAGCTGCCTAGGCAACTACCCAGCCAGGTATCTAGCTAGGTAAGCAAGCTGGCTAGCCGTCTAACCAACCCTTTAGCTAGCTAGTTATGTCAGCTGACTAGCCAACTAGCCAGGAACTAGCTAGTCAGCTAGTAAAGTCAGCTGCCAGCTAGTTAAATCAACTCATTAAGTCAATTGTCTATCCAGCAGGTTAGCTACTTAAAAAGCTAATTAAGTCAGGTGAATAGCCATCTGGCTAGCAAGTTATTTCAGCTAGTTAAGTCAGCTTGCTAGCTAGGAAGCAAGCTACATAAGACAGCTAGTTATTTCAGCTAACTAGCTAGTTATGTAAGTTAGTTAAGTCGGGTGGCTAGCTAGATAGCTAGCTAAGTAGAAACCTAGTTAAGATAGCTAGTAAAGCCAGCTGACTAGCTTGGTTGCTAGCTGGTTAAGTCAGCTAGTTAAATCTGCTAGCTAGCTAGTTAGGTCAGTGATTTAAGCCAGCTGGTGAGCCAGCTGCCTAACTCAGTAACTAGCTAGTTAAGTCAGCTGGCTAGCCAGTTAACTAGTTGGTTAACCTAGTTAAGTCAGATCAATAGCCAGCTAAGTAGTTAAGTCAGCTGGCATGCCAGTAGCCTATGTAGGTAGCTAGCTAGTTAAGTCAGCTGGATATCCAGTTGACTAGCTAGGTTCCTAGGCAGTTAGGTCAGCCAGCTAGAAAGCTGGCTAGCTAGCTAAGTCACCTAGTTAAGTCAGATGGCTAGACAGCTGGCTAGTTAGGTAGGTAAATAGTTAAGTCAACTGTCTATCCCGCTGGCTATAGTTAAGTCACCTAGTTAAGCCAGCTGGCCTGTCAGCTGGCTAGCTACGTAACTGATTCTTACATCACCTGGCTAGACAGTTGGCTACTTAGGTAAGTTGACTAGTTAAGTCAGCTTGCTAGCCAGCTGGCTAGCTATATACCAAACTGGTTAATTCAGCTGATTGTCAAGCAGGCCAGCTGTTTAAGTCAGCCAGTTAAGTCAGCTGACTTGAACCTTGCTATTTAGGTAGCAAGCTACTTAAGTCAGTTGACTCGCCAGCAGTCTAGCTAATTAAGTCAGCTAGTTAAGTCAGCTGGCTAGCCAGCTACCTAGCTTGGTAGAGAGGTAGTTAAGTCAGCTGTCTAGCCAACTGGCTAACTAGTTACATCAGTTAGTTGAATCAGCTGGCTATCCAGCTGGCTAGCTGGTTAAGTCAACTAGTTAAGTCAGCTGGGTAGCCAGCTGGCTAGCTAGGTAGCAAGCTAGTTAAGTCAGCTGGTTAGCCAGCTGGCTATTTTTTGTCAGGTAATTAATTCAGCTGGATTCCCAGCTGGCTAGCTAGGTAGCTAGCTACTTTAGTCAGCTGGCTAGTCAGCTTGTTAGCTGGTTAAGTCAGATAGGTAATTCAGCTGGCCAGCCAGCTGGCTAGCTAGTTAAGTCAGTTAGTTAAGTCAGCTGGCTAGCCAGCTGGCCAGCTGGTTAAATCAGCTAGATAAGTTAACTGGACAGCCAACTGACTTGCTAGGCTGCTAGCTAGTTAAGTCAACTAGTTAAATCAGCTGGCTAGCTAGGTAGCTATATAGTTAAGTCAGCTGGCTAGCTAGTTATGTCACTTAGTTAAGTCAGCTGTATAGCCAGCTGCCTATCATGGCAGCTATCTAGTTAAGTCAGCTGGCCAGCCATCTGGCTAGCTAGTTAAGTTACCGAGATAAGTCAGTTGGCTAGCCAGCTCGCTAGTTAGTTAAAAAACTAATTAACTCAGATGGCTAGACAGCTGGGTAGCTAGTTATTTCAGCAAGTTAAGTTAGCTGGCTAGCAAGGTAGCTAGTTAAGTCAGCTTGTAATGTCAGCTAGCTAGCTAGTTAAGTCAGCTAGTTATGTTGGCTAGTTAGCTAGCTAGCTAGGTAGCTAGCTACTTATTTCAGGTCCTAAAGTCAGCTCACTATCTAGGTAGCTAACTAGTTTAGTCAGCTAGTTATGTCAGCTGGCTCACTAGTTAAGTCAGCTAGTTAAGTCAGCTGGCTAGTCAGCTGCCTAGTTGTGTAGCCAACTAGTCTATTCAGCTTGCTAGCCAGCTGGATAGCTTGTTAAGTCACCTAGTTAAGTCAGCTCGCTAGTCAGCTGGATAGCTAGGTAGCTAGGTACCTAAGTCAACTGTCAAGCCAGTGGGATACATAGGAAGCTAGCTAATTAGGTCAGTTGGCTAGCCAGCTGGATATCTACTGATGTCAGTTAGTTAAATCTGCTGGGTAGCCAGCTGGCTAATGAGTTAAGTCACGTAGTTGAGTCAGCTGGCTAGCCAGCTATTTAGCTGGTTAAATCAGCTAGTTAATTCAGGTGGCTAGTCATCTGGGTGGCTAGGTAGCTAGCTAATTAAGTCAGCTGGGTAGCCTGCTGACTAGCTGGTTAAGTCAGCTATTTAAGTCAGCTGGCTAGCCACTTTGCTAGGAGTTTAGCTAGCTAATTACTCTGCTGGCTAGCTGGCTGGTTAGCTAGTTAAGTCTGCAAGTTAGGTGAGCTGGCTAGCTAGCTGGCTAGCTAGCTGTCTAGCTAGTGAAGCCGGCTGGCTAGCCGGATGTCAATCTAGCTAAGTCAGCTAGTTAAGTCAGCAAGATAGCTGGCTGGCTAGCTAGGTTGCTGGCAAGATAAGCCGGCTGATTAGCAGGCTGGTCAGGTAGGTGGCCTAGCTGGTTTTCAACTAGTTAAGTCAGCTGGCTACCCAGTTTGCTAGATAGTTAAGTCACCTCTTTAAGTCAGTTAGAAAACCAGCTCGCTAGCTAGTTAAAAAGCTAGTTAAGACATTTGGCTAGACAGCTGTCTACCTAGTTATTTCAGCTAGTTTATTCTGCTGGCTAGCTAGATAGCTAGTTAGTTAAGTCAGCTAGTTATGCCATCTAACTGGCAAAGTAAGTCAGCTAGATAAGTCAGCTAGCTAGATAGATAGCTAGCTACGTATCTAGTTAGTTATTTCAGCTTGTAAAGTCAGCTGTCTAACTAGGTAGCTAGCTAGTTGTCAGCCAGTTAAGTCAGCTTGCTAGCTAGTTAAGTCAGCTAGTAAAGTATGCTGGCTAGCCAGTTGGCTAGCTAGTTAGGTTACCTAGCCAGGTCAGCTCGTTTGTCAGCTGGATACCTAGTTAGCTACATAGTTAAGTCAGCTAGCAAGCATGTGGGACACGTATGTAGCTAACTAGTTAAGACAGCTGGCTAGCCACCTGGTTAGCTAGTAATGTAAGCTAGTTAAATCAGATGGCTAGCCAGCTGGCTAACAAGTTCAGTCACCTAGTTGAGTCAGCTGGCTAGCCAGCTATCTTGCTCGTTAATTCTGCTAGTTAATTCAAGTGGCTATCCATGTGGCTAGCTAGGTAGCTAGCTAGTTAAGCCGGCTGGCTAGTTGGATGGCTATCTTGTTAAGTCAGCTATTTAAGTCAGCTAGATAGCCAGCTTGCTAACAAGGTGGCTGGCAAGATTAGCCAGCTGGTTAGCAGGATGGTAATGTAGGTGGCCAGCTAGTTAAGTCAGCTGGCTAGCCAACTAACTAGTGGGATTGCTCACTTTCCATCAGGTCAGCTAACTAGTTGGCTCACTCGCCTGCCAACTGGTCAACAAACTAGTTGGTTCGCTTGTCAGCCAAGAGGTCAACTACCTTGTCAGCTTGCTCATAGTCCAACAGGCCAGCTAACTAGTTGGCTTCCCCACCAGCCGAATAGTTAAGTCAGCTCACAGGTTGGCTCGCTCGCTGGTCGACTAGTTAAGGCATCTCACCCGTCAGCTCACTGGCAGGCCGACTAATTAACTCGGCTCACCAGTTGACTCAATTGTCAGTTGACTAGATAAGGCTTTTGAGCTGTTGGCTTACTCGCAAGCCAACTAAATTCAGTTGACCGGTCAACTCACTCCCTGGCCAATTAGTTAAGTCAGCTGAGAGGTCAGCTCACTCGCTGACAGATTAGTTAAATCAGCTGACAACTCGACTCAATCGTGGGCTGACTAGTTAAGTGAGCTGACAATTCAACTCACTCAATGGCTGAGTTGTTAAGTCTGCTCACCTGTCGCCTCACAGGCAGGCCAACTATTTAAGTCAGCTAACTGGTCAGCATACTAGCAGGCAAACTAGTAGAGTTAGCTAACTAATCAGTCTACTAGTTGGCCAACTTGTCAGCTGATAATTAGCTCAGCTAACTGGCAAGCCTACTAGTTAGGCCAGCTAAATAGTTGGTCAAGTCGGGCAAATAGTCCAGAAAACCAGCATGCCAACTCATTAACCGAGCTAACTAGTGGGCCAACCCCTCAGTCAACAATTTGACCCAGCTAACTATTCGGCCATTTAATCGGTCAAACTGATAAGTCAGTTAACTAGTCAGCAGTGTAATCTGCCAGCCTGTTAAATCAGCTAACTAGTCAGCTGACTCAACAGCCAACAAGTTAAGTCACCTAGCTAACTCGTTAACCAACTAGTTAATTCAGCTAATTTATCAACTAGTTAAAACAGTTAGCTAACTCGTTAACCAACTCGTTAAATCAGCTAGCTATCTCGTTAGCCAATTTGTTAAGTCAGCTAACTAAATCTGCTAGCTAAACAGTGAGCAACCGAAGTCAGCCAGCTAAGTCAGCTAGCTCACTAATTAGTTAACTATTTAAGTCAGCTATTTATGTCTGCCTTCTGACTGGTTAGCTAATTAGTTAAGTCAGCTAGTTATTCAGTTAGTTATATAGTTAGCTAAATTTTTCATTCAATTCGTTGGTCAGTTAGCTAATTAGTTAAGTCAACCAGTTAATTTAGCAAGCTAAGTAGTTAAGTCAGCTAGCTAAGTAAGCTAGTTAAGTCAGTTTTCTTTCTTAGTCAGCTGGTTCACACAGCTAGCTTGCTAGTTAGCTAATGGGTTACATCAGCAGGTTGAGTCAGATAGCTAGCTAGTTAACTGAATGGTTAAATCAGCTGGTTGAGTCAGCTAGCTAGCCAGTTAGCAAACGAGTTGAGTCAGCTGGTTGAGTAAGCTAGCTAGCTAGTTAGCTAACTAAGTCAGTTGGATGAGTTAGATAGCTAGCTAGTTAGCTAATGAGTTAAGTAAGCTGGTTGAGTCAGCTAGCTAGCTTGTTTGTTAACAAGTTAAGTCAGATAATTGAGAAAGCTAGCTAGCACGTTAGATAACAAGTAAGCTAACTAGCTAGCTAGCTGGTTAAGACAGCTGGCTAGCAAGTTGGCTAGCTATATAAGTCACCTAGTTAAATCTGCTAGCTGAAAAGCAGTTTAGGTCGGTAGTTAGGAAGTTAAGTCAGTTGGCAAGCCAGCGGGCTATGTAAGTAGGTAGCTAGTTAAGTCAGCTGGTTAGCCATCTGGCGTCTATTCATGTCAGCTAGTTAGATCAGCTGGCTATTCAGCTGTCTATCTAGGTAGCTAACTAGTTAAGTCTGCTGGCTAGCCAGCTTCCTACATCATTAAGTCTGCTACTAAAGTCAGCTGGTTGGCCTGCTGACTAGCTAGGTAGCCGGGAATTCAGTCAGCTGTCTAGCCACCTGTCTATCTAGTTAGGTCAGCTAGTTAAGCCAGCTTGTTAGCCAGCTTGCTAACTAAGTAGCTAGCTAATTATGTCAGCTGTGTAGCCTGCTGTCTAAATAGTTGTCACCTAGTTAAGTCAGCTGACCAGCCCTCTTAATGGCTAGATAGCTTGATATTTATTCAGCTGGCTAGATAGCTGGCTAGCTAGATATGAGACCTAGTTAATTCAGCTGGATTGCCAGATAGCTAGCAATGTAGCAAGCTAGTTAATTCAACTGGCTAGAAAGTAGGCCAGCTAGTAAAGACAGCTAGTTATGACAGGTAGTGAACTAGTTAAGTCAGTTTGCTAGCCAGCTGGCTAGCTAAATAAGTCAGTTAGATAAGTCAGCTGGCTCTCCAGGTGGCTGGAGAGGTAGAGAGCTAGTTATGTCAGCTGGCTAGACAGCTGTATTATGAGTTAATTCAGTGAGTTTACTCATCTGACTGGCAGCTACCTAGCTCATTAATCAACTAGTTAAATTAGCTGGCTACTGAGTAGGCTAGCTAGTTAAGTCATCACTATAATTCAGTTGACTAGCCTGCTTGCTAGCTAGTTAAAAAGCTAGTTAAGTCATTTGGCTAGAAACCTGGCTAGCTACATAGTTCATCTAATTAATTCTGCTGGCTAGCTTGGTAACTAGGTAATTAAGTCAGTTAGTTACGTCAGTTAGCTGAATAGTTAAGTCTGCTAGATGAGTCAGCTACTAAGCTAGAGATCTAGCTAGGTATCTAGTTAGTTATTTCAGCTAGTAAATCACCTGGCTAGCTAGGTAGCTAGCTAGTTAAATCAACTAGTTAAGTCAGCTGGCTAGTTAGTTAAGTCAGATACTTAAGTAAGCTGGCTAGTTAAGTCAACTCGTTAGCCAACTGGATACTTAGTTAGCTAGATAGTTAAGTCAGTTGGCAAGCATGTGGGATATATATGTAGTTAACTAGTTAAGTCAGCTTGCTAGCCACCAGTTAGCTAGTGCTGTCAGCTAGTTAAATCAGCTGGCTAGCCAACTGGCTAACGTCTTCAGTCACCTAGTTTAGTCAGCAGACTAACCAGCTGGCTAGCTGGTTAATTTGGCTAGTTAATTCAAGTGGCTATCCATCTTGATAGCTTGATATCTAGCTAGTTAAGTCAGCTTGCAAGTCAGCTTGCTAGCTGATTATGTCAGCGAGAAAATTCAGCTGGCTAGCCACCTGGCTAAGTAGGTAGCTAGCTAATTAAGTCAGCTGGCTAGTTGGATGGCCACCTAGTTAAGTCACTGAGTTAAGTGAGCTGGGAAGATGGATGGCTAGCTAGGTGGCTAGCTAGGTAAGCCAGCTGGCTAGCCGGAAGTCTATCTAGTTAAGTCAGCTAGTTAAGTCAGCTAGTTAGTCAGCTGGCTAGCTAGATGGCTGGCAATTTAAGCCGGCTGGTTAACAGGCTGGTCATATAGGTGTCCAGCTTGTTAAACTGGCTGGCTAACTGGCTGACCAGCAGGTTGGCTGGCTAGTTTAACCAGCTGGCTATCTGACTGTTCAGCCAGTAGGCTGGCTATTTAAGGTGGCTGGCTAGTCAACTGACCAGTCCACTAGCTAGCTAGCCAGCTGCCTTGCCAGTTAGCCTGCCAGGTAGCTACCTAGTTAAGCTAGCTGGCTAGTCAGCTAGCCCACCAGATAGCTAGCTAATTAAGTCAGCTGGCTAGTCTGCTAGCCAGCCTACTACCTTCTCAGCAAGGTAAGTCAGCTAGCTAGCCAGCTAGCTAGTTAAGTCAGGTAGCTAGTCTGATACATAGACAGCTAGCTAGTTAAATCAGCTAGCGAATTAACTAGCCAGTTATCTAGCTAGTTAAGTCAGCTGGATATACAGCTAGATAGTTTGCTAGCTATATATGTCAGCTATATAGCCAGCTAGTCAATCAGCTAGCTAGTTAAGTCAGCTAGCAAATCAGCTAGTTAGCTATCTAGTCCACTAGCAACTCTGCTAACTGGTCAGCTAATTAGTGGACTTGCTCACTTTCTATCAGATCAGCTAACTATTGGGCTTTCTTGGCTGCCAACTGGTCTGCAATTTAGTTGGCTCACTCACCAACCAAGAGGTCAACTAACTTGTCAGCTTGCTCACAAGCCAACAGGACAGCTAACTAGTCACCTTGCTCATCAGTTGACTAGTTAAGAGAGATCACCAGTCGGCTTACTTGCTGGCCGACTAGTTAAGGCAGCTCACACATCGGCTCACTCATCGGCCAAGTATTTAAGTCATCTCACTGGTCGGCTCACTCGCTTGCCGACTTCTTAATTCTTCTGACCATTAGGCTCACTCACCAGCCAACTAAATTTGGCTGACCAGTCAGTTCACTCACCGGCCAACTAGTTAAGTCAGCTCACAGGTTGGCTCACTTGCAGGACAACTAGTTAAGTCAGCTGACAAGTCGGCTTAATCACTGGCCAACTAGTTAAGTCACATGACAAGTTGGCTCACTCACCAGCTGACTTGTTAATCAGCTCACCTGTTAGCTCACTCGCTGGCCAACTAGTTAAGTCAGCTAACCAGTTGGCTGACTAGCCAGCCAACTAGTTAAGTCAGTTAATCAATCTGCCAGCTAACAACTTGGTGAACTATTCAGCTGACTACTTAGGTCAGCAAACCAGCAGACAACATGTTAAATGAGCTAACTAGTGGGCCAACTCATCAGTCAACTCATTGACCAAGCTAACTAGTCGGCTGACTAGTAGTACAACTTGTTAATCCAGCTAACAAGTCGACCGAGTAGTCAGCCAATGAGTTAAATGAGCTAAGTAGTCAGCAGACTCATCAGCTATATAGTTAAGTCACATAGCTAACTCATTAACCAACTAGTCAAGTCAGTTAGTTAATTCGTTTGCCAACAAGTTAAAACAGTTAGCTAACTCATTAACCAACTCGTTAAGTCAGCTAGCTATCTCGTTAT
>NW_007231495.1:32173-47997 GCF_000164805.1 Carlito syrichta | reverse complement strand
AAAAGCTAAGTCTGCTAGCTAAATAGCTAGCTAGCTAAGACAGCTAGCTTACTAGTTACCTAACTATTTAAGTCAGCTACTTAAGTCTGCTACCTAACTAGTTAGCTATTTATTAAATCAACTAGTTATTCAGCTAGTTAAATAGTTAGCTAACTATCTAATTCAGGCACTTAAGTCAGCTAGCTAACTAGTTAAGTCAGCCAGTTATGTCAGCTAGCTAAATAGTTTAAGTCAGCTAGCTAAGTCAGCTAGTTAAGTCAGCTTTCAAAATTAGTCAGCTGGTTAATACAGGTAGCTAGCTGGTGAGCTAATGGGTTACATCAACAGGTTGAGTCAGGTAGTTACCTAGACTACTAATGGGTTAAAACAGCTGGTTGAGTCAGCTAGCTAACTAGTCAGCACACAGGTTTACTCAGCAGGTTGAGTAGGCTAGCTAGCTAGTTAGCTAACGTGTTAAGTCAGCTGGATGAGTCAGCTAGCTAGCTAGTTAGCATACAGGTTGACTCAGCAGGTTGAGTAGACTAGCTAGCTAGTTAGCTAATCAGTTAAGTCAGTTGGATGAGTCAGCTAGCTAGCTAGTTAGCTAACGAGTTAAGTCAGCTGGTTGTGTCAGCTAGGTAGCTTGTTAGTCAATGAGTTAAGTCAGATTATTAAGTCACCTAGCTCACACGTTAGATAACGAGTAAGCTAACTAGTCAGGTAGCTGGTTAAATCAGCTAGCTTGCTAACTTTTAACTATTTAAGTCAGCTTGCTAGCTAGGCAGCTAGCTAGTTAGCTAACAATGTAAGGCAGCTGGTCAGGTAGATAGAGAGCTAGTTAAGTCAGTTGGCTAGTTAGCTGGTTAACTGGTTAATTCAGCTAGTTAATAGAACTGGCAAACCTACTGACAATGCAGGTAACTAGATAGTTAAGTCAGTTAGATAGCTACCTGGCTATCTAGTGATGTCTGCAAGTTAAGTCAGCTGGCTAGCCAACTGGCTAACTGGTTAAGTCAGCTAGATTAGTTAGCTGTCTAGAAAGCTGGCTACATTGGTAGTTAGCTCAATAAGTCAGCTTGTTAGCCAGCATGCTAGCTGTTCAATACACCTAGTTAATTCTGCTGGCTAGCCTGCTAGCTAGGTCGGTAGCTAGTTAGTTATGTTAGTTGGTATGCCCGTTTGCTAGCTTAAGTCACCTAGATAAGTCAGCTGGCTAGCCATCAGGCTAGGTAGGTAGCTAGCTAGTTTAGTCAGCTAGTTTCTATGTAACTAGCTAGATAGCTAGCCAGCTGACTAAGCTTTTTAATTCACCTAGTTAAGTCAGCTGTCAAGCAGTTAACTTGCTAGTTAAGTCAATTCATTAAGTCAGTTGGCAACCCAGCTGGTTATGTAGTTAAAAAGCTAGTTAAGTCAAATGACTAAACATCTGGCTAGCTAGTTATTTCAACTAGTTAATCCAGCTGGATATCTAGGTAGATAGCTGGTAAAGTCAGCTAGTTAAGTAAGCTTGCTAATTAATTAAGTCAGCAAGTTAAGATAGATGGCTAGACAGCAGACTAGCTGTGTAGCTAGACAGTTAAATTACCAGTCTAGACAGTGAGCTAGCTAGCTAAGTAACCTAGTTAAGTCAGCTCACTATCCAGCTGGTTAGCCTCGTAGCTAGTTAGGTAAGTCAGCTGGCAAGACAGTAAGCTATTTAGTTAGCTCGCTAGTTAAGTCAGCTGGCTATCCAGCTGGTTAGCTAGGTAGCTATGCATTTAGGTCAGCCTTTTAGCCAGCTGGCTAACTAGTTAAGTCATCTAGTTAAGTCAGCTTGCAAGACAGCTGGCTAGCTAGGCAGCTAGATAGTCCAGTCAGCTGTCTAGCCTGCTGTCTAGCTATATAAATTACCTAGTTAAGTCAGTTGACTAGCCAACTGAATGGCTAGGTAACATGCTAATTAAGTAAACGGGCTGGACAGCTGGCTAGCTACTTAAGTGAAGTAGTTAAATCAGCTGGTTAGCCACCTGGCTAGCTATATAGCAAGATAGTTAAATCAGCCGACTATCAAGAAGGACAGCTATTTAAGTCAGCTATTTAAGTCAGCTAGGTAGCCAGCTGGCTCACTAGATAGCAAGCTAGTTAATTCAGTTGGAAAGCCAGCTGGCTACCTAATTAAGTCATCTAGTTAAGTCAGCTGGCTAGCTATCTAGCTAGTTACATAGAAAGCTAGTTAAGTCAGCTGGCTAGCTGGTTAAGCCAACTAGTTAAGTCAGTTAGTTGAGTCAACTGGCTAGCTAGCTGGCTAGCTGGTTAAGTCAGCTAGTTAAGTCAGCTGGCTAGCCAGCTGGCTAGCTAGGTAGCGAACTAGTTAAGTCAGCTGGCTAGTTAATTAAGTCAGCAAGTTAATTCATCTGGCTTACCAGCTGGCTAGCTAGGTAGCTAGCTAGTTAAGTCAGCTGGCTAACCAGGTGGCTAGCTGGTTATATCAGCTAGTTAAATCAGCTGGCCAGCCAGCTGGTTAGCTAGTTAAGTCAACTATTAAGTAGTTGGCTAGCCAGCTGCCTAGCTTTTTAAGTCAGCTAGTTACATCAGCTGGCCAGCCATCTGGCGAGCTAGGTAGCTAGCTTGTTAAGTCATCTAGATAAGTCACCTGGCTAGATAGGTAGCTAGCTAGCTAAGTCAGCTAGTTAAGTAAGCTGGCTAGCTAGTTAAGTCAGGTAGTTAAGTCAGCTGGCTAGTCAGCTGCCTATCAGGGTAGTTATCTAGTTAAGTCATCTGGTTAGCCAGCTGGCTAGCTAGATAAGTCACCTAGCTAAGTCAGTTCCCTGGCCAGCAGGTTAGTTAGGTAGCTAAGTAGTTAACTCAGCTGACAAACCAGCGGGCTATGTAGGTAGCTAACTACTTAAGTCAGTTGGTTAGCCTTTAGGCTATCTAGTTATGTCACCTAGATAAGTCAACTGGCTAATCAGCTTTCTAGCTAGGTAGATAGCTAGTTAAGTCTGCTGGCTATCCAGCTGGCTACATCCTTAATTCAGGTAGTTCACTTGCCTAGTCTGCTGGCTATTTAGGTATCTGAGCAATTTATTCAGGTGGTTAGACAGCTTGCCAGCTAGTTAAGTCAGCTTCTTTAGTCAGCTGGCTATTCAGCTGCATAGCTATTTAAGTCCGCATATTAATTCAGCTTTCCAGCCAGCTGGATAGCTTGTTAAAAATCTATTTACATCAGATGGACAGCCAGTTGACTCGCTAGTTATTTCAGCTAGTTAAGTCACCTGGCAGGCTAGGAAACTAGCAAGTTAAGTCAGCTAGATATGTCAGTTAGCTAGCTAGTTAAGTCAGCTAGTTAAGTCAGTTTATCTAGCCATCTTACTGGCTAGGTAACTAGCTAGTTATGTCAGTAGTGTAGCAAGCTGGCTAGCTATTTAAGTCACCTAGTTAAGTCACCTGACTAGCCAGATGGCTAGGTAGGTCTCTTGCTAATTAAACCAGCTAGTTAGACAGCTGGCTAGCTAGATAATTCACCGAGTTAATTCAGCTGGATAGCCAGCTGACTAGATATGTAGCAAGCTAGTAAATTCAATTGGCTAGAAAGCAGGCCAGCTAGTTTAAACAGCTAGTTATGTCAGCTGACTAGCAAGCTGGCTAGCTAGGTAGTGACCTAGTTAAATTTGTTGGATAGACATCTTGCTAACTAATTAAGTCAACTAGTTAAGTCAGCTAGCTATCCAGGTGGCTAGAGAGGTGGAGAGTTAGTTAAGTCATCTAGTTTAGTCACATGACTGGCTAGCTACCTAGATCCTTAATCAACTAGTTACGTCACATGGCTAACAAGGTAGTTAGGCAGTTGTCACCTCATCAAGTTTGTTGTCTAGCCAGCTTGCTAGCTAGTTAAAAACTAGTTAATCAGATGGCTAAACAGTTGGCTATCTGGTTAATTCAGCTTGTTAAGTCAGCTGGTCAGCTAGTTATTTAGTTAAAAACTAGTTAATCAGATGGCTAGATAGCTGGCTATCTGGTCAATTCAACTTGTTAAGTCAGCTGGCCAGCTAGTTAGCTAGTTAAGTCAGCTATTTAAGTAAGGCAGCTAGCTAGTTAAGTCAGCTAGTTAAGTCTAGCAAGGTAGCTGCCTAGTTAAGTCATCTAGTTTAGTCAGCTGGCTTTCTAGTTAAGTGAGCTAGTTAAGTCACCTGGTTAGCCTTCTGCCTAGTTGAGTAGCTAGCTAGTTAATTCAGCTGGATAGCCAGCTGGTTAGCTATTAAGTCAGCTAGTTAAGTCAGTTTGCTAGCCAGCTGGTTAGGTAGGTAGTTAGGTAGCTAAGTCAGCTGGAAATCCAGTGGGATACATAGGTAACTAGATTGTTAAGTCAGCTGGCTATCCACCTGGCTAGCTAGTGATTTCAGCTAGCTAAATCAGCTGGCTAGCAGGCTGCCATATAAGTTAAGTCAACTAGTTGTGTCAGTTGGCAAGCCAACTGACTAGTTGCTTAAGTCATCTAGTTAATTCAAGTGGCTAGCCATCTGACTAGCTAGGTATCTAGTGAGTTAAGTCAGCTGGCTAGCCAGCCGACTAACTGGTTAAGTCAGCTAGATAAGTCAGTCGGCTACCCACATGTATAGGTAGGTAGCTAGCTAATTTACTTAGCTAGCTAGCTAGCTGACTAGCTAGTTAAATCAGCGAGTTGGGTGAGCTGGTTAGTCATCTGGCTAGCTAGGTATCTGGCTAGTTAAGCCAGCTGGCTAACCGGATGGGTATCTAGTTAAAACAGCTAGTTAAGTCAGCTTGTTACCCAGCTGTTTAGCTAGGTGGCTGGAAAATTATGCTGGTTGTTTAGCAGACTGGTCAGCTATGTGGCCTACTTGTTAATCCAGCTGGTTAGCCACCTGATCAGCAGGGTGGCTGGTTAGTTAAGCTGGCTTGCTATCTGACTGTCCAGACATCAGGCTGGCTATTTTAGCCAGCTGGTCAGCCAGCTGGCCAGCACCCTAGCTAGCTATCTGGCTGCCTAGCCAGCTAGCCTGCCAGGTAACTAGCTAGTTAAGCAAACTAGTCAGCCAACTATCTAGTCAGCTAGTTAAGTCAGTTAGCTAGCCAGATAGCTAGTTAAGTAAGGCAGCAAGTCAGCTAACTATTCAGCTAGCTAGTTAAGTCAGCTAGCTAGTCAGGTTGTTAGTCAGCTCTCTAGTTGTCAGCTCACAAGTCAACTAGCCAGTCAGCTACATAGTTAAGTCAGCTAGCCAAATAACTAACCAGTTAGCTAGCTAGCTAAGTCAGCTATCTAGACAGATAGATAGCTTGTTAGCTAGCTAGTTATGTCAGCTTGATAGTCAACGAGCTAGTTAAGTCAGCTGGCAAATCCGGTAGTTACTTAGATAACTAGTTTGCTACCAACTCATCTAGCTGGTCAGCTAACTAGTAGGGTCGCTCAATTTTCATCAGGTCAGCTAACTAGTCAACTCACTCGCCAGCCAACACACCAACTCACTTGTCAGCTTGCTCACAGGCCAACAGGACAGTTAACTATTCAGCTTGCTCACCAGTCAGCTCACTGGTAGGCTCGCTGTCCAGCTTACTTGTTAAGGCAGCTCACCCTTCGGCTCACTTGAAGGCCGAGTAGTTATGTTGGCTCAATTGATGGCTCACTTGCCGGCTAACTAGGTAAGTCTTTGCACGAGACAGCTCACTTGCCAGCCAACTAAATTCAGCTGACCAGTCAGCTCATTTGCCGGTTGACTATTTAGTTCAGCTGACAAGTTGTCTCACTCGCTGGCTGGCTAGTAAAGTCAGCTAGCCAGTAGGCATACTAGACAGCCAAGTAGTTAACTAAGCTAACCAATTGGCCGACTAGTTGGCCCATTTTTCAGTCAACACATTAGTTCAGCTAACTAGTAGGCTGAATACTTTGGTTAGCTAACTAGTTGTCCAGCTAGTTGGCTGACTAATTAGGTCAGCAAAACCAGGCAACCAACTGTTAAGTGAGCTAGTTAGTGGTGCAAAACGTCAGTCAACCAGGTAACCCAGCTAATTAGCCGGCCGACTATTCGGCTGACTTGTTAAGCCAACTAACATGTCGACCAAGCAGTCAACCAACGTGTTTAACCAGCAAAGTAGTCAGCCGACTCATCAGCCAACAAGTTAGGTCACTTAGCTAACTCATTAACCAACTAGTTGAGTCAGCTAGTTAACTCATTTAACAACTAGTTCAAACAGCTGACTCATTAACCAACTCGTTAAGTGAGGTAACTACCTCGTTAGCCAACTAGTTAAGTCAGCTATCTAAGTCAGCTAGCTTGCAAGGTTGTTAGGTAAGTCAGCTAGCTGTCAGCTAGCTCATTAGTTAGTTAACTATTTAAGTCACCTACTTAATGCTGTTACCTAACTAGATAGCTAATTATTAAATCAGCTAGATATTCAGCTAGTTAAATAGTTAGCTAAATATTGAATTCAGTAGTTAAGTCAGCTAGCTAACGAATTAAGTCAGCCATATAGTCAGCTACCTAAGTAGTAAACTCACCTAGCTAAGTCAGTTAGTTAAGTCATCTTCCTAATTTAGTCAGCTGGTTAAGACAGTTGGCTAGGTAGTTAGCTAATGGGTTAACTCAGCAGGTTTAGTCAGGTAGTTGGCAAGTTAATTAATGGGTTAAGTCAGCTGATTGAGTCAGGTACCTAGTTAGTTAGCAAATGGGTTGAGTCAGCTGCTTGAGTAGGCTAGCTAGAGAGTTAGTTAATGATGGAAGTCTGCTGGATGAGTCAGCTAGATAACTAGTTAGCTAAAGAGTTAAGTCAGCTAGCTAGTTGAGTCAGCTCGTTAGCTAATGAGTTCAGTCAGATGATTAAGTAAGCTGGCCAGCACGTTAAATAACCAGTTAGTAAGCTAGCTGGTTAAGTCAGCTAGCTAGCTAGGCAGTTAACTATTTAAGTCAGCTTGTTAGGGAGGTAGTTAGCTAGTTAGTTTACTATTTAAGTCATCCAGCTAGCTAGATAGCTAGTTAGTAAGTTAACTATTAAATCAGCTAGCTAGCGAGGTAGCTAGCTAATTAAGTCACCTAGTTAAGTCAGCTGGCTAGCCAGCTGGCTTACTAGGTAGCAAGCTAGGTAAATCAGTTGCCTAGGCAGTTGGCTAGCTGGTTAATTCGGCTAGTTAAGAGAGGTGGGTATCCAAATGGCAAGGTAGCTAACTAGCTAGATAACTCACCTAGATAGCTCCCTTCCTAGCTAGTGATATCAGCGAGTTAAGTCAGCTGGATAGCCAACTGGCTAGCTGGTTAAATCATATAGTTTAGTCATCCATCTAGCCAGCTGGGTAGATAGGTAACTAGCTAAATAAGTCAGCTTACTAGCCAGGATACTTCCTGTTCAATTCACCTAGTTAAGTCAGCTGGCTAGCCTGCTGGCTAGGTATGTAGCTAGCTAGATTAGTTGACTGGATAGCCAACTTGCTAGCTTAAGTCAGCAAGGTAAGTCAACTGGCTAGCCAGCTGGATAAATAGGCAGCCAGCTAGTTAAGTCAGCTGGGTAGCCAGCTGAGTAGCTGGTAACTGAGCTCATTGAGTCAGCTGGCAACCAGCAGGCTATGTAGTTAAGTCAACCCATTAAGTCAGTTGGCTATCCAGCTGGTTAGCTATTTATAAAGCTAGTTAATTTAGATGGCTAGCCATCTGGCCAGCTAGTTATTTCAGCTAGTTAAGTCAACTGGTTGGCTAGGAAACTAATTATATAAGTCAGCTAGTTATGTCAACTGGGTAGATAGTTAAGTCAGCTAGTTATGGAAGCTGACTAGCTAGATAGCTAGAAACGTAGCTAGATGGTTAAGAGAGCTAGATAACCCAGTTGCCTATCTTGGTAGCTAGCTGGTTAAGTAAGCTAGTTAAGTCAGCTTGCTATCTAGCTAAATCAGCGATTTATGCCAGCTGGATAGTCAGTTGCCTAGCTGGGAAGCTAGCTACTAAAGTCATCTGGCTAGCTAGGTAGCTAGCTAGTTAAGTAACCTAGTAAAGTCAGCTCACTAGCCAGCTGGTTAGCTAGGTAAGTGGGTAGTTAAGTCAGCTGGCAAACCAGTGGGCTATATAGGTAGCTACCTAGTTAAGAAAGCTGGCTATCGAGCTGGATAGCTATGAAGCTAGGTAGTTAGGTCAGCATGCTAGCCAGCAGGCTAGCTAGTAAAGTCACTTAGTTAAGTCAGTTGCCTAGACAACTGGATAGCTAGGTTGCTAGATTGTTATGTCAGATGTCTAGCCAACTGGCTAGCTAGTTGAGTCACCTAGTTAAGTCAGCTGCCTAGCCAGCTGGCTCTCAAGGTAGCTTGCTACTTAAATCAACTGGCTAGACAGCTGACTAGCTAGTTAAATCACGTAGCTAAGTCAGCAGGTTAGCCAACTGACTCTCGATATAGCAAGCTAATTAATTCAGCTGACTAGCAAGCAGGTCCGCTATTTAAGTCAGCTAGCTTCGTCAGCTGGCTAGCCAGCTGGCTAGCTAGATAACAAGCCAGTTAAGTCATTTGGCTAGCCTGTTGGTTTGCTAATTAAGTCAAGCTGTTAAGTTAGCTGGCTAGCCAGCCAGCTAGCTAGGTAGAGAGCTAGTTAAGTAAAATGGCTAGCCAGTTGGCTAAGTAGTTAAGTCAGCTAGTGTGCCAACTGGCTAGCCAGGTGGCTAGCTGATTAAGTCAACTGATTAAGTCTGGTGGCTATCCAGCTGTCTACCTATGTAGCAAGCTAGTTAAGTCAGCTGCCTATCCAGCTGGCTAGCTAGTTAAGTCAACTACTTAAATCAGCTTGCATCCCATCTGGCTAGCTAGGTAGCTAGCTAGTTAAGTCAGCTGGCTGCCCTGCTGGCTAGCTGATTAAGTCAGCTAATTTATTCAGCTGGTCAGTCAGCTGGCTATCTAGTTGAGTCAACTAAGATAGTCTGGCTATCTGGTTAAGTCTGCTACATAAGTCAGCTCGCCAGCCAGCTGACTTGCTAGGTAGATAGCTAATTAAATCAGAGAGTTAAGTCAACTGGCTAGCTAGGTAGCTAACTGATTAAGTCAGCTAGTTAAGTCAGCTCAATAGCCAGTTAAGTCAGCTAGTTAAGTCAGCTGGCTAGCCAGATACCTATCAGGGTATCTATCCAGCTAAGTCATCTGGTTAGTCAGCTGGTTAGCTAATTAAGTCACCTAGTTAAGTCTGCTCACTGGCCAGCAGATTAGCTAGGTAATTAGGTAGTTTAGTCAGCTGGCAAGTCAGCATTCTATGTAGGGAGGTAGCTAGTTAAGTCAGCTGGCTAGCCATCAGGCTATCTAGTTATGTCAGCTAGTTAAGTCAGCTGGCTATTCAGCTATCTAGGTAGGTAGATAGCTAGTTAATTGTGTTGACTAGCTAGCTGGCTACTTAGTTATGTCAACTAGTTAAATAAGTTGGCAAGGCTGCTAACTAGCTAGATAGCTAGACAATTAAGTCAGCTGGCTAACCAGCTGGCCAGTAGCTAATTCAGCTAGTTTAGTCAGCTGGCTAACCAGTTGAGTAGCTAGTTAAGTCAGCACGTTAAGTCAGTTGTCTAGCCAGCTTGCTAGCTAGTTATAAAGTTAGTTCGGATGGGTTGCCAGCTGGCTCGCTAGTTATTTCAACTAGTTAAGTCAGCTGGCTAGCTAGGAAGCTAGCTAGTTAAGTCAGCTAGATAAGTCAGCTATCTCGCTGGTTTAGTCAGCTAGTTAAGTCAGCTAGCTATATGATAATTAGCTAGGTAGCTATCTAGTTAAAACAGCTAGTTAAATCAGCTGGCTAGGTAGGTAGTTTAGCTAGTTAAGTCAGCTAGTTAATTCAGCTGGTTAGCTAGTTAATTCAGTTAGTTAAGAAACCTGGCTAGCCAACTGGCTAGCTAGTTAAGTCAAGTAGTTAAGCCAGCTGGCTGGCATGCAGGTTAGCTAGGTAGTTAGGTAGTGAAGTCAGCTGGCAAGCCAGTGGGCTATGTAGGTAGGTAGCTAGTTATGTCAGCTGGCTAGCCATCAAGCGTCTAACTATGGCAGCTAGTTTAGTCAGCTGGCTATGCAGGTGTTTAACTAGGTAGCTTGCTCATTTTGCATGCTGGCTATATAGCTGGATACTTCACTAAGTCAGCTAGTTTAGTTCAGGCAGCTGGTTAGCCTGCTGGCTAGCTAGGCAGCTAGACAATTAAGTCAGTTGGCTGGCTAGTTAATTCGGCTAATTAAATCAACTGGTAAGCCAGCATGCTAGTTAGGTAGCTAGCTAGTTACGTCAGTTGTCTAGCAAGCTGGCTAGATATTCAAGTGTTCACATTAAGTCAGTTGACTAGCACACTGGCTACCTAGGTAGCTTGCTATTTAAGTCAGCTGGCTAGCAACGTAAGTCTCCTAGAAATTCAGCCATTTGACCAGCACAATGGCTGGCTAGTTAAGCTGGCTATCTATCCCACTGTCCAGCCAACTGGCTGGCTCTTTAAGTAGGCAGGGTAGCCAGGTGGCCAGCCCACTACCTAGCTAACTGGCTACCTAGGTAGCTAGCCAGCCAGATAGCTAGCTAGTTAAGCCAGTTGTCTAGCCGTCTAGCCAACAAAGTAGCTATCTTGTTAAGTCAGCTGGCTAGCCAGCTAGCCAGCCAGCCAGCCAACCAGCTAGTCAGCTAGTTAAAACTGGTAGCTAGCCAGTTAGTAGTTAAATCAGCTAGCAAGTCAGGTAAATATTCAGCAAGATTGTTAATTCAGCTAGCCACTCAGGTTCCTAGACAGCTTGCTAGTTAAGTCTGTTTGCTAGTCAGATAGCTAGTCAGCTTGATAGTTAATTCAGCTAGCCAGCTAACTAGTCAATTACCTAGCTATTTAAGTCAACTTGCTACACAGTTAAATAGCTTGTTTGCTAGCAAGTTATGTCAGCTAGATAGCCAGCTAGCTAGTCAGCTAGCAAGTTATGTCAGCTAGCAAATCATTTAGTTACTTAGCTAGCTAGTCGGCTAGAAAGTAGCTAGAAGGTCAGCTATCTAGTAAGCTCTCTCGCTTTCCATCAGGTTAGTTTACTAGTACACTCCATCGCATGTAAACCTGTCAGGAAACTATTTGGCTCATTTTCCAGCCAACAGGTCAACTAACTTGTCGACTCGGTCAAAGAACAAAAGGTCAAATAGCTAGTTGTTTCCCCACCAGCCAACTAGTTAAGTCAGTTCACCAGTCGGCTCACTCACTGGCCAACTAGTTATGGCACAGCACACGTAGGCTCATTAGCCAGCCGACTAGTTAATTCAGCTGACCACTTAAGTCAGTTCACCTGTTGGCTCACTCTCTGGTCGACTAGTTAAGTCAGCAAAGTGGTCGGCCTACTACACAGCCCACTGATTAAGTAAGCTAATCAATCAGCTGACAAGTGGGCCAACTTGTCAGCTGACAAGTTAGGTCAGCTAATCAGTCGGAAGACAAGTTAGGTCAGTTAAGTAGTCGGCCAAATAGTCGGTCGACTATTTAGGTCAGGAAACTAGCCAGCCAACAGCTGGAGACCAGCTTCAACTGGGTTCAGAGTACCCCAAAATGTGGAGATGGCATCAGCGATTGGGGGGAAGAAGAGAGAAAGAGAGAGAGAGAGAGAAAGAGACTGGACACCGGTCTAGTGCAGAAGTGATGTGTGTTATTGGTAATTACAACGGGTTTTTTAAACACAAAGTCAGATGTGGGGGGTTGTCCCCCACCCACCAGAAACCTTAATCCATGAAAAGTTAATCAATGATTGCCTTTAAACCCTTTTCATATGATAATCTTAAAATCCCATAACAAAGGATAACCTAATCCGTGACTGATATATTCTATAAACCTTTTTCATCCTAAACTGATTGATTTATGCCAAGTTAAACAATTCTATAGAAGCTTAAGTATTTACTTTACAAACTAAAGTGGTCCATCCCAGAATGTTTGTAATGTGGCCCAGTCCAAAGTTCACACTGGACTACCTGCAAGTAACCCAGTCGCATTCTTTCAACAAAATGTCTGTCTTCTAAAACTATATGCTAAAATTTATACCTCCAATAATTCCTAAGATTGTGACCAAGAAGCCTGTGACCAATACTAAGGTTCTTAGATGTGACCCGAGTTTGAATTATTGGTTGTGTGAAAGCCAAAACTGCAGTTTGTGGAAGAATGGGAGCAATGAGCTTCTAAAGTTAACTTGTGTTCATCCTGGTCTCAGAGTTTCTATGTTTTGAGCTCACAGAAGCTTAATCTGGTTAGTGCTGAGTAGAAAGGGGGAGGAAATGCGGTCAATAGTTCCCAAACGCATCCTAGTGGTCTCAGGTTCAATGGCCCTTCCTGATCCCTAACGCTCAGTGGGCCTCCTTGGCTGGCTCCCAACATCTCCTTTTTTTTTTATTTTTTAGGACAAAACCATGAAACTCCATATTGCTCTTCTTTAGCACTCTGAGGATGATTGGGAGTAGACACAGCAACAAAAGAATCTCTGCTCCACAAATTCCCACACTGATGAGTATAGACATTAATGATTTTTGATTAGCAAATGATGCCTGAATTTCTGATGTAATTTAGTAAGGTCTATATTCAGGTCTGAATGGTTCCAAATTCCAAGTTACTTTGTCCCAAGTACGGACAGATTTAAACTCAGAGTGACATTGGAGAACCAATTTCTTTTTTTCAGGTCATAAGTTCTTGCCCTACTGCTAAAACTCTTTCCTCCAAAGCACTAACCTTACTTTCCAACTTCTGGTCTATGATGTCCTGAATAGCTATGGCAATAGAAACGTTTTTAGACAGCTGATCAGCAAACGTAGTTGTATGAACTTCCCTAGATAATGCTGCAGCTCAAAAGTAGCTATTAAAGGTGTAACTCCAAAATTAAAAGTAGCCAAAAATATTTTCTGTCTTTCTAAAAGAGCATAAGCCTCATACAATATCCGTAAACCATATGCATCATAGAAACGAGATGACAATTATACAAGAATCATCAAATGAGATGGCTGCTCAAAATAACAAACCTTCATAAAAGACATTAGTTAAACAATTAGTTAAAAATACACCCTGTACAAGACACCTTATAAACATTGCTATGATACTCAATTTTAACAACTTAGTACTTATTTCATACTAAAAACCTGTAAGAGAACCGCAAACATCCCTAATGTGGTACTGCTGAGTTTGTCCAACAGGCCTAGACAGGCTGACTGGTTGAAGGGCTGTGAGGGCTCTCCACAAATGAGGTTGAATGGATTTTCTGGTACCAATTCATTGAGTGCCTTCTAGTTGCAGCAAGTGTAGACCCTTTAAAACCCCAGTCACTAATATATAGTCTTTCACCAGGTACAGTATAGTCCACCTTAAGAGTTATAAGCACAGTCTCTCCATTTCAGGAAGCCAGTATCTCGCTGGATGAGTGGCCAGTCCTTTTCCATATCATTGAAGGGGCAAGCAGGTACACTGAGAGGTGGTGTCCATTAAACACAATTGAACAGTTAGGGTCACAGCTGTGATTGAGCAAAGACATACTATGATACAGGCCAACACACACTTCCTGCATCTCTGCAGTACAGATGGTGAAAGAGTTGCAGACCACCTTGTCCTGGGTTTGGCATCAGATACAGTCACAATTAAAGTAGTATTGGTCCCTAAGCTGCTTCTGGTGCTCCTCACTGGTCATCAGCATATCCAGGTAGCAAATGGTGAGCTCTTCTCCCACTTTGATGTCTTGGACTGCATGCAGTAAGTTCATCTTATGTTTTTGGTCCTGCATTCTTTTCTCCTCCCAGTTGTTAAAGACTTTAAAGGCTGTGTTCAATAGTTATAGTTGAGGGGTTTGTGGGCCCTTTTCTAATTTTTGGAGTTTGTGCCAATGCAGACTGAGAGATAAAATACATCCAAAAGAACTTGTCCTTCCAGTCTAGTCTGCTTATTAACACTTATTTTGTAGTTAGCTAACAGGATTCATTTATATGATTCCTTTACTTCCATCCGGGAAAGTTGAACTTGAGAGAAAATTATCATAAGAAGACAACAAAGAAGAATTTTTAACATCCTTTTGTCAAGCCACCCCAATGAGAAGAGACATGTGTGGGGGGATGAGAAGTCTGGAGGTTGGGGTTAGGTGTCGTGGCCTTTGGCACCCACCCCTTCTCCAAAGGTAAAAGAGAAAGACTGGAGGATGGGGTCAGGTGCTGTGGACTTTTGCACTTGCCCCTTCTCCAAAGGTAAAAGAGAAAGACTGAAAGTCAGAGCTAGGCACCACAGCCATAGACACCTGCCCTTCCTTCTCAGATAAAGGTGAAGGGACTCACAGAACATATTACAAGAAACAAGAGTAGTAGGAAAGGCAGGAATTGGAGCTGTAGGAGGAAAAGGAGAGGACAAAGAAAGTGAAAACTCTTATTTTGTTTACATTTTTCTCCGGTCTATTTCTTTGATTCAACAGGATTCATGCTACCCATCTCAGTCTGGTTTAGCCAATACTAGACCGGTCTTTCCTCTCTACAACCTGAAGAGGTCCTTTTATGCCATCTGTTCCTTCCAAGTCCCTTTAAGGTATCGCTTTCTATTTGTAGCATTTGCGCTGGCACCTTGTCATCTGGACTATACAGAAGCATGCCCATTTGAGCAAGAATATCACATCCCAAAAGTGTAATGGGTATGGAAGGAATGATGTAGAGACAAAAGGTTCCTGAAGTTTCGTTATCTGTCCAATTTAAGATTTGAGAACTTTTGGCTACAGCGATTGCTCGACCAATACCAATGAGTCCTGATGGGGCTACTTGTGTTGACCAGGAAGATGGCCAGTCTTTACTAGCAATACAAGAAACATCAGCCCCTGTATCTAGCAGACGTTTAATTTTAACTCCCTGAATATATAAATCTTTTAGAGGTCTGGAGTTAATTTCCTTGAGTAAGATTAGTTGGTTGTCAACTGACTCATATATTCCTTTTCCTAACAACATATTGCTAGAAATATGAAACTGACAAGCCTCTTTAAGTTCCTTAATTAATTTATATGGTAGTGGCTACCAATGAGGTGCCTCGTTTACTGTGCCTTCTTCCATATACATTACTGGAAAGCAAAAAGACAAGGTAAAATCTTAATCTTTGTCAGTCTTTTTTCTGGTTCCCTGAATACCTACATTAGCCGGAGACACATACCCATGTGTGAATTTCAGTGTTTTGACCTTATTTTTAGCAAAGGGTATGGGAGGAAGTACCTTGGCATCATTGCCAGAATTTTTTCGCTTATCATAAGCAATCACTTCCTCTTCCAACTCCATTTCCTCCTCGAGGAAAAATTCATCATCTAAAGGAGACACTGAGACTATGGCCAGCAAGGGAGTGTCTTTATTTTTGGCCTGAATTTTAGAGAAATCATGCTGCAGATTTAAAACAGGTTGGATAATATTCCATAAAGCTAAGGCATACAAAATGCAAAAGGCTAACCAATTGGTTCCTCTATCGGACAATATGTTCAAAATACTAGTAGACATGTTCCTTTCTTTATATTCACTCTGACCCATGATTCTATCATGGATCTTAAACTGCTCACCCTTCCCTGTTCTGCCTGTCTCTACAGAGGGGTCGGTGACAACCTGGGTGAGGTCCTATCCATCCCAAAAAAGAAAAAGAAAGCTTACCTTGAGGCCCCATGTCGGGTGCCACTTGCCGAAGACCAGCTTCAGCCAGGTTCAGGGTACCCCAAAGGTGGAGATGGCATCAGCGATTGGGGGAAGAAGAGAGAAAGAGAGAGAGAAAGAAAGAGACTGGACTATGTTCTAGTGCAGAAGTGATATGTGTTATTGGTAATTACAATGGGTCTTTTATACATAAAGTCAGATGTGGGAGGGGCGTCCCCCACCCACCAGAAACCTAAATCCATGAAAACTTAATCAATGATTGCCTTTAAACCC
>NW_007231495.1:24013-31909 GCF_000164805.1 Carlito syrichta | reverse complement strand
GAGTTTGAATTATAAGTTGTGTGAAAGCCAAAACTGCAGTTTGCGGAAGAATGGGAGCAAGGAGCTTCTAAAGTTAGCTTATGTTCGTCCTGGTCTCAGAGTTTTTATGTTTTGAGCTCACAGGAGCTTAATCTGGTTTGTGCTGAGTAGGAAGGGGGAGAAAATGGGATCAATAGCTCCCGAATGCATCTTAGTGGTCTCGGGGTCAACAGCCCTTCCTGATCCCTAATGCTCAGTGGGCCTCCGTGGCCGGCTACCAACAACCAACTACTAAACCGAGTTAAGTAGGGGGCCAACTCGTCAGTCAACTAGTTAACCCAGCTAAATAGTCGACCGATTAGTCGACCAGCTTGTTAACCCAGCTAACAAGTCGGCCGAGTAGTCAGCCAACATGTTAAACCAGCTAACTAGTCAGCCGACTCATCACGCTACAAGTTAAGTGACCTAGCTAACTCGTCAACCAACTAGTGAAATCAGCTAATTAACTCGTTAACCAACTAGTTCAAACAGTTATATAACTCATTAACCAACTTGTTAAGTCAGCTAGCTTTCTGATTATCCAACTAGTTAAGTCAGCTAGCTAAGTCAGCTGGTTAAATAGCTAGCTATCAATGTCAGCTAGCTAAGTCAGATAACTCACCAGTTAGCTAACAATTTAATTCAGATACTTAATATTCTACCTAACTAGTTAGCTAATTAATTAAGTTTCCTGGTTATTCAGTCAGTTAAATAGTTAGCTAACTATTTAATTCAGGTAGATAAGTCAGCTAGCTAACTAGTTAAGCCAGCCAGTTACGTCAGCTAGTCAAGTAGTTAAGTCAGCTAGCTAAGTCAGCTAGTTAATCCAGTTTTTAATTTAGTCAGCTGGTTAAGACAGCTAGCTATCTAGTTAGCTAAAGTGTTAAGTCAGCAGGTTGAGTCAGGTTGCTAGCCAGTTAACTAACGGGTTAATTCATCAGGATGGGTCAGCTAGCTAGCTAGTTAGCAAATGGGTTGAGTCAACTAATTGACTATGCTAGCTAGCTAATTAGCTATCGAGTTAAGTCAGCTGGATGATCAGCTAGATAGCTAGATAGCTAACAAGTCAGCTGGTTGAGTCAGCTAGCCAGCATATTAGTTAATGATATAAATCAGATGATTAAGTCACCTAGCTAGCATGTTAGACAATGATTAAGCTAACTAGTTATCTTGCTGGTTAAGTCAGTTAGCTAGCAAGGCAACTAACTATTTAAGTTAGCTTGTTAGCTAGGTAACTAGCTAGTTAGCTATCTATTCAAGCCAGCTGGCAAACTAAGTAGCTAGCTAGTTAGCTAACAATTTAAGTCAGCTGGCTAGTTAGGTAGTTACTAGTTAAGTCAGCTACTTAATTCAACTGGCTAGCCTGCTGGCTAGCTAGGTAGTAAGCTAGTTAAGTCAGTTGGCTAGCCAGCTGGATAACTGGTTAATTCAGCTAGTTAAAATAGCTCGCTAGCCAAATGACTAGGTAGGTAGCTAACTAGTTTAGTCAGCTACATAGCTACCTGACTAGCTAGTGTTGTCAGCGAGTTAACTCAGCTGGCTAGCCAACTGGCTAGCAGGTTAAGTCAGCTAGTTCAGTCAGTTGTCTAGCCAGCTGGCTAGGTAGGTAGCTAGCTAGATAAATCAGTTTGCTAGCCAGCAGGAGAGTTTATCAAGTCAGCTAGTTAAGTCAACTGGCTAGTCTGCTGGCTAACTTGATAGCTAGCAAGTTAAGTGATTTGGCTAACCAGCTTGCTAGCTTAAGTCAGCTAGATAAATCAACTGGCTAGCTAGCTGGCTAGATAGGTAGCCAGCTAGTTAAGTCTGCTGACTAACCAGCTGACTAGCTGCTTAAGTCAGCTAGTTAAGTCAGCTGACAAACAGCTGGCTAGCTAGTTATGTCACCTAGCTAATTCAGCTGGCAACCAGCAGGTTAGCAAGTTAAGTCAGATAATTTAATCACCTGGCAACCAGCAGGCTCGCTAGTTAAGACAGCACATTATGTCAGTTGGCTACCCAACTCATTACCTAGTTAAAAAGCTAGTTAAGTCAGATGGCTAGCCATCTGTCTAGCTAGTTATTTTAGCTAGTTAAGTCAGCTGGCCATCTAGGTCGCTAGCAATATAAGAAAGCTAGTTATTGCACCTAGGTAGCTAGTTAACTCAGCTAGTTTATTAAGCTGGCTATCTAGATAGCTAGGTAGGTAACTAGCTAGTTAAGTCAACTGGTTAGCCAGTTGGCTAGCTGGTTAAGTCAGCTAGGTAATTCAGCTGGCCAGTCAACTGGCTAGTTAGTTAAGTCAGCTAGTCAAGTCGACTGGCTAGCTAAGTCATTTAGTTAAAGCATCTGGCAAACCAGCTGCCTAGCAGGGTTGCTAGATAGTTAAGTCAGCTGGCTAGCTAGCTGGATAGCAAGTTAAGTCACCTAGTTAAGTCAGCTCGCTGGCCAGCTATTTAGCTAGGTAGTGAGGTAGTTAAGTCAGCTGGCAAGCCAGCAGGAAATGTAGGTAGGTAGCTAGTTAAGTCAGCGGGCTAGTCATCAGTATATCGAGTTACGTCAGCTAGTTAATCAGCTGACTGTATAGATGTCTAGTCAGGTAGCTAACCAGTTAAGTCTGCTGGCTAGCCAGCAAGCTACTTCGTTAAGTCAGCTAGTTAAGTCAGCTGGATAGGATACTGGCTAGCTAGTTAGCCAGGCAATAAAGTCACTTGGCTAGACAGCTGACCAACTAGTTATGTCAGCTAGTTTAGTCTGCTGGCTAATCAGCTGGCTAGCTAGTTAAGACAGCTCGTAAAGTCAGTTGTCTAGCCAGCTGGCTATATAGTTGAAAAGCTTGGTATGATGGATGTGTAGCCATCTGGCTCGCTAGTTATTTCAGCTACTTAAGTCAGCTGGCAAGCTAGGCAGTTAGCTAGTAAAATCAGCTTGATATGTCAGCTAGCGAGCTAGTTATGTCAGCTAGTAAAGCCAGCAAGCTATATGATAGGTCGCTAGCAAGTTAAATCAGCTAGTTAAATTAGCTGACTTGCTAGGTAGTTAGCTAGTTAAGTCAGCTATTTAAGTCAGCTGGGTAGCTAGTTAAGTCTGCTAGTTAAGTCAGTTGGAAAGCCAGCTGCCAAGAAGGATAGCTAGCTTTAAGTCAACTGGCTAGCCAGCTGGCTAGCTAGTGATCACCTACTTAGCTCGCTGGCCCATAGGATAGCAAGGTAGTTAGGTAGTTAAGACAGTTTGCAATCCAGCAAGCTAAGTAGGTAGGTAACTAGTTAAGTCAGCTGGCTAGCCATTCTGTGGATAGTTATGTCAACTAGTTAAGTCAGCTAGCTATCCAGCTGTCTAGGTAGGTAGCTAACTAGTTAAGTCTGCTTACTAGCCAGCTGTCTACTTCGTGAAGTCAGCTAGTTAAGTCAGCTGGCTAGCTACGTAGCTAGGTTATTGAGTCATCTAACTAGCCAGCTGGCTACCAGGGAGCTAACTAGCTATGTCAGCTGTCTATTTAGCTTGCTAGTTAGTTAAGTCACCTAGTTAAGTCAGTTGACTAACCAGCTGGCTAGCTAGGTAGCTTGCTAGTAAAGTCAGCTGGATACACAGCTGGCTAGCTAGAAAAGTCACCTAGTTAATTCAGCTGGATAGCCAGTTGACCAGGTATGTACCAAGCAAATTATTTCAACAGGCTAGATAGCAGGACAGTTAGTTAAGACAGCTAGTTAAGTCAGCTGGCTAGCCAGATCTCTAGCTAGGTAGTGACATATTTAAGTCTGTTGCCTAGTCAGCTGTCTAGCTAATTAAGTCAGCTAGTTAAGTAACTTACTATCCAAGTGACTAGAGAGGTAGAGAGCTTCTTAAGTCAGCTGGCTAGCCAGCTTGCTAGCTAGGTAGCTAGCTAGTTATGTCAGTTGTCTAGCCAGCTGTCTAGCTAGAATATTCACCTAGTTAAGTCAACTGACAAACAATCTGGCTCCCTAGGTAGCCTGTTAGTTAAGTCAGCTGGCTAGACAGTTGGCTAGCTAGATAAGTCACCTAGTTAATTCAGCTGGATAGCCAGCTGCCTAGCTATGTAGCAAGCTAGTTAATTCAACTGGCTATAAAGCAGACCAGCTAATTAAGAGAGCTGTTTAAGTCAACTGGCTAGCCAGCTGGCTGGCTAGTTATTGACTTTGTTAAGTCAGTTGGCTAGTCATCTGGCTAGCTAATTATTCAGCTAGTTAAGTCAGCTGGCTATCCAGTTGACTAGAGTGTTAGAGAGCTAGTTAAGTCAGCTGGTTATCAAACTGGATATCTAATTAAGTCAGCTAGTAGAGTCACCTGGCTGGCAGCTGCCTAACGCATTAATCATCTAGTTAAGTAATGTGGCTAATCAGCTGGATAACTAGTTAAGTCACCTTGTTAAGTCAGTTGGCTAGCCATCTCCATAGCTAGTTAAAAAGTGAGTTAATTCAGATGGCTAGACAGCAGGATAGCTAGTTATTTCAGCTAGTTTAGTCAGCTGGCTATCTAGGTATCTAGCTAGTTATGTCAGCTAGTTATGTCAGTTAGCTAGCTTGTAAAGTCAGCTAGTTACGTTGGCTTTCTAGCAAGATATCGAGATAGGTGCCTAGCTAGTTATTTCAGATAGTAAATTCACCAGGCTAGCTATGTAGCTAGCTTTTTAAGTCAGCTAGTTATGTCAGCTGATTAGCTAGTTAAGTCAGCTAGTAAAATCATCTTGCTAGCCAGCTGCCTAGCTGGGCATCTAGTTAGTTAAGTCAGCTGGCTAGCCAGCTGGATAGCTAGTTAAGTCACTTATTTAACCTAGCTTGCTAGTCAACTTGTTAGCTAGGTAGTTAAGTCAGATGCTAAGCCTTTGGGATACATAGGTAGCTATCTAGTTAAGTCAGCTGGCTAGCCACTGACTAGCTAAAGGTGTCAGCTACTTAAGTCAGCTGGCTAGCCAGCTGGCTAACTAGTTATATCAACTTGTTGAGTCAGTTGGTTAGCCAGCTGGCTAGCTGGTTATGTCAGCAAGTTAATTCAAGTGGCTAACCAATTGGCTAGCTCGGTAGTTTGCTAGTTAATTCAGCTGAATAGCCAGCTATCTAGCTGGTTAAGTCACCTAGTTAAATCACCTTGATAGCCACCTGACTAGTAAGGTAACTAGCTAATTAAGTCAACTGCTAGCTGACTGGCTAACTAGTTAAGTCAGCGAGTTAAGTTAGCTGGCTAGCTTTCTGGCTAGCTAAGTGAGCCAGATGGCTATCTAGTTAAGTCAGCTAGTTAAGTCAGCTGGTTAGGCGGCTGGCTACCTAGGTGGCTGGCAATTAAGTCGCCTTCTTAGCAGGCTGGTCAAGTAGGTGGCCAGGTAATTAAACCGGCTGGCAAGCTGACTGTCCAGCAGGGTCTGGCTAGTTAAGCTGGCTGGTTATCACAATGTCCAGCGTGCCTGCTGTGTAGCCAGGTTGCCAGCTTGCTAGCTAGCTAGCTGGTTGCATAGCCAACTAACCATCCAGGTAGCTAGCTAGTTAAGACATGTGGCTAGCCATGCAACCAACCAGGTAGCTATGTAGTTAAGTCAGCTGGTTAGCCAGCTAGACAGCCAGCTAGCTAGTCAGCTAGTTAAGTCAGCTAGATAGCCAGCTCGCTGGTATCTATTTAAGTCAGCCAGCTAGTCAGGTTCTTAGTCAGCTAGCTAGTTAAGTCAGCTAGTAAATCAGCTAGTTACTTTGCTAACCAGTCGGCTAGCAACATGGCTAGCTGATGAGCTAACTAGTGGGCTCCCTCACTTTCCATCAGGTCAGCTAACTAGTAGGCTCACTCGCCTGCCAACTGGTCAGCAAACTAGTTGTCTTGCACGCCAGCCAACAGGTCAACTAACTTGTTGGCTCACTCTCAGGCCAACAGGTCTGCTAACTAGTCATCTCACTCACCAGTCGCTTAGTTAAGTCAGCTCACTTGTCGGCTCACTAGTCAGCCGCGCATGTGTCGGCTCACTCACCAGCAGACAAGTTAATTCAGCTGTCCAATCCGCTCTCTCACTGGCCAACTAGTTAAGATGGCTAACTTGTCTGCTCACTCACCAGCCGAATAGTTAAGGCAGCTAAACTTTCAGCCTACTAGCAGGCCAAGTAGTTAAGTCAGCTAACCTATAGCCGACTAGTGGGCCAACTTCTCAGCCAGCAAGTTAGATCAGCTAAATAGATGACCAAGCTAACTAGTCGGCCAACTAGTCGGCTGATTAATTAGGTGAGTAAACTACCTAGCCAAATACCCGAACTAACTATGGGGCCAACTCATCAGCCAACTATTTAACCAGGCTAAAAGTTGGCCGATTTGGCTTTGTTTCTTAAGGGCAGTGTGTGTGAAAGCCCTCTGCATTCTGTTGAACAGGGTATCGTTTGCATAATGTATTGACCATGCATGTTTAAACAACACCTGGGTGGACCATTAATACCCCAAGTACAGTTGCTGAAATGGCTATTTTTAAAGAAAATCTGTCTTTTTAAGATCTTTCAACCACTGAACTAGTTGGCTAAAGTTAGAAAAGCAGGAAATATCAAAAGTTGAGAGACATGAAGGCACTAAAGCTCTCATATTGAGGGTAATTGGTACACTCACTTTGGAAAGAATTTGAGAATATCTATCAGAGTTGAAAATGTGTTTGCCTGAAACTCAGCAATTTTACTCTTGAATATATACCCAACAGAAATATATGCATATGTTCAATCATACACATGTATAAGAATGATCACAGTGGCAATATTGATAAGAGTTGAAAACTAGAAATTACCCATCAATAGTTGAAATCAGACATATGAGTATATATATATTATATTTCTATTTATATAAAATACTAAAACAATCAACATGTATGCAATGATATTAAATTCATGACCTTGGATACCTGTGGGAAGAAGTGTTCTTGATGGGAGGTGGGCATAGTAGGGTTTTGGGGATGCTAACAGAATTCTTTTTCTTGATCTTCAGATTTGTTTTAAAGGTATATTCAGTTTATACACGTTTGTTGAGCTATATGTACTTATATGCACTTCTATGTTCATGTGCACTTATCTATATGTATTTACAGCTAATAAGTGAGCTTTAGAAAGCAAACATCCAAAATAATTAAGACAATTTTGAAGAAAAACAAAATACCCTATCAGACATCAAGACTTATAAAGCAATAGAAAATAAGACAATATGGTATTGATGGGCAGAATAGAGTTCCCAGCAGACAAATACATATAGAGAAATTTCACAAGTCATAGAGACAACTCCTAAAATTTTACAAACCAGCCAAAGAGATAGCTATTAAATTAGTGGTGTTAAGAGAACTGGTTTTCTTTTTTTTTAAGCTCCCTACTTACATAATATACAAAAATCAAGTCGCGATGAGTGAAAAACTTAAAAGAAAATAAAGTCTTTTCAATATTTAAAAAAAATGAATAAAAATAAATAAATAAATAATTAGCTATTTAATTCGGGTACTTAATTAAACTAGCTAACTAGTTAAGTCGGCCAGTTAAGTCAGCTACCTAAGTAGTTAAGTCACTCACCTAATACAGATAGTTAAGTCAACTTTCTAATTAAGTCAGCTGGTTAAGACAGCTAGTTAGCTAATTAGCTAATGGGTTAAGTCAGCAGGTTGAGTCAGGTAGTTATCTAGTTAACTAACTGGTTAAGTCAGCTGGTTGAGTCATCTAGCCAGCTAGTTAGCAAACAAGTTGAGTCAGCTGGTTGAGTAGGCTAGCTAGCTAGTTAACTAATGAGTTAAGTCAGCTGAATGAGTCAGCTAGCTAGCTAGTTAGCTAATGACTTATGTCAGCTGCTTAAACCTCCTAGGAAGCTTGTTATCTAATGAGTTAAGTCGGATGACTAAGTCAGCTAGCTAGCACTTTAGATAATGAGTAATCTAACTAGTTAGCTAGC
>NW_007231495.1:21997-23993 GCF_000164805.1 Carlito syrichta | reverse complement strand
TTAATTCAGCTAATTAAGTCAGCTGACTAGCTAACTGGCTAGGTAGGTAGTGAGGTAGTCAAATCAGTTGGCTAGTCAGCTGGCTAGCTGGTTAATTCAGCTATTTAAGAGAGCTGGCTAGCCAACTGGCAAGGTAGTTAGCTAGCTAGACAAGTCAGCTAGATAGCTACCTGGCTAGCTAGTGATGTCTTCGAGTTAAGTCAGCTGGCTAGCCAACTGGCTAGTTGGTTAAGTCAGCTAGTTTATTCAGCTGTCTAGCCAGCTGGTTAGATAGGTTAGCTTGCTAGATGAGTCAGCTCACAAGCCAGCATGCTATCTGTTCAAGTCAGTTAGATAAGTCAGTTGGCTAGCCTGCTGACTAGGTAGGTAGCTAGCTATTTAAGTGTGCTGGCAAGCCAGCTTGCTAGCTTAAGTCATCTAGGTAAGTCAGTTGTCTAGCCAGCTTGATAGATAGGTAGCCAGCTAGTTAAGTCAGCTGACTAGACAGCTGACTAGCTGGTTATGTCAGGTAGTTAAATCAGCCTGAAACAAGCTGGCTAGCTATTTAAGTCAGCTCATTAAGACAGTTGGCTATCCAGCTGGTTAGTTAGTTTAAAAGCTAGTTAAGGCAGATGGCAATCCATCAGGCTATCTAGTTATTTCAGCTAGTTAAGTCAGCTGGCTAGCTAGGAAGCTAGCTATATGTCAGCTAGTTATGTCAGCTAGCTAGCTAGTTAAGTCAGCTGGTTAGCTAGATAGTTAAGTCAGTAAAGTCAGCTGGCTAGCTAGATAGCTTGCCAGGTAGCTAGCTAGTTAAGCAAGGGAGTTAAGCCAGCTGTCAAGCTAGGGAGCTAGCTGATTATGTCAGCTTTTCAAGTCAGCTTCCTAGCTAGTTAATTCAGCAAGTGAAGTCAGCTGGCTAGCCAGATGTCTAGCTGGGTAGCTAGCTATTTAAGTCAGCTTGCTAGCCAGTTAACCAGCTAGTTAAGTAACATAGTTAAGTCAGCTCACCAGCCAGCATATTAGGTATCTAGTTAGTTACATCAGATGGCAAGCCAGTGGGCTAAGTAGGTAGTTAGCTAGTTAATTCAGCTATCTATCCAGTTAGCTAGCTGGATAGATAGGCAGTTAGGTCAGCCTGCTAGCCATCTGGCTACTTAAGTCACCTAGTTAAGTCAGCTAGTTAGACAGCTGGCTAGCTAGATAGCTAGATAGTTCAGTCAGCTGTCTAGTCTGCTTGCTAGCTAGTAAAGCCACCTAGTTAAGTCAGCTGGATATCCAGCTGGCTATCTAGGTAGCTTGTTACTTAAGTCAGCTGGCTAGTCAGCTGGCTAGCAAGTTAAGTCACCTAGTTAAGTCATCTGGCTAGTCAGCTGGCTAGCTATGTAGCAAGCTAGTTAATTCAGCTGTCTGGCAAACAGGCCAGCTATTTAAGTCAGCTAGTTAAGTCAGCTGGCTAGACAGCTGGCCAGCAAGGTAGCGAGCTTGTTAAGTCAGCTGGCTAGCCAGATGGCTAGCTAATTATGTCAGTTACTTAAGTCTGCTGACTAACCTGCTAGCTAGCTAGGTAGAGAGCTTGTTAAGTTAGCTGGGAAGTCAACTGGCTAACTCGTTTTTTTCTGCTAGTTGTGCCAGTTGTCAAGCTGGTTAAGTCAACAAGTTAAGTTGTCTGGCTAGCCACCTGGATATCTAGGTACCAAGCTAGTTGGTTAAGCTGGCTAGCCAGCTGGCTAGTTATTTAAGTCAGCTAGTTAATTCACTTGGCTTCCCAGCTTGCTGGCTAGGTAGCTAGCTAGTTAAATCAGCTTGGTAGCCAGTTGGTTAACTAGTTAAGTTTGCGCATTGTGCCAGCTGGCTAGCTGGTTAAGTCAACTAGTTAAGTCACCTGGCTAGCCAGCTGGATAGCTAGGTAGCAAGCTAGTTAATTCAGCTGGCTAGCCAGCTGTCTATCTAGTTACATTAGCTAGTTAATTAAGCTGGATTTCCAGCTGGCTAGCTAGGTAGCTTGCTAGTTGAG
>NW_007231495.1:7182-21662 GCF_000164805.1 Carlito syrichta | reverse complement strand
GTTAAGTCAACTGGCTAGCCAGCTGCCTATCAGGGTAGCTATCTAGTTAAGTCAGCTGGCTACACAGCTGGTTAGTTAGTTAAGTCACCTAGTTAAGTCAGTTCACTGACCAGCATGTTAACTAGGTGATTAAGTAGTTTAGTCAGCTGGCAAGCCAGCGGGCTCTGTAAGTAGTTAGCTACTTAAGTCATCTGTCTAGCCTTTATGCTATCTATTTTGTCAGTTAGTTAAGTCAATTGCATATCCTGCTCTATAGCTAGGTAGATAGGTCTTAAGTCTGCTGGCTAGCCAGATGGCTACATCACTAAGTCAGATAATTAAATCATTTGGCTAGCCTGTTGGCTAGCTAGGTAGCTAGGCAAATAAGTCAGGTGGCTAGACAGCTGGCCAGCTAGTTAAGTCAGCTACTTTAGTCAGTGGGCTAACCAGCTGGTTAGCTAATTAAATCAACACGTTAATTCAGTTGTCTAACCAGCTGGCTAGCTAGTTAAAAAGCTATTTATGTCAGATGGACAGCCAGCTGGCTCGCTAGTTATTTCAGCTTGTTTAGTCAACTGGCAAGCTAGGAAGCTAGCTAGGTAAGTCAGCTAGATATGTCAGCTAGATAGGTAATTAAGTAAGTTAGTTAAGTCAGCTAGCTAGCCAGCTTGCTAGCTAGGTAGCTCGCTAGTTATGTCACCTGTCTAGCAAGCTGGCTAGCTATTTAAGTTACCTTGTTTAGTCAGCTGACTAGCCAGCTGGCTATGTAGGTAGCTTGCTAGTTAAGTCAGCTTGCTAGACAGATGGCTAGCTAGATAACTCACCTAGTTAATTCAGCAGGATAGCTAGCTTGCTAGCTATGTAGCAAGGTAGTTTATTCAACTTGCTAGAAAGAAAGACAGGTAGTTACGACAGCTAGATAAGTTAGCTGGCTAGCAAGCTGGTTAGCCAGGTAGTTAGGTAGTTAAGTCAGCTGGGAAGCCAGGGGTATACATAGGTAGTTAGCTAGTTAGCTCAGCAGGCTAGCCACCTGGCTATCTAGTGATGTCAGTTAGTTAAGTCAGCTGGCTAGCCAACTAGCTAACGAGTTAAGTCAACTACTTGAGTCAGCTGGCTAGCCAACTGACTAGTTGGTTTAGTCAGCTAGTTAATTCAACTGGCAAGCCATCTGGCTAGCTAGGTAGCTAGTGAGTTAAATCAGCTGAATGGCCAGCTGACTAGCTGGTTAAGTCAGTTAGTTAAGTCAGCTGGCTAGCCACCTGTCTAGGTAGCTAGCTAACTAATTAAGTTAGCTGGTTAGCCGGCATGCTAGCTAGTTAAGTCAGTGAGTTAACTGAGCTGGTTAGTCATCTGGCTCACTAGTTGGCTGGCTAGTTAAGCCAGCTGGCTAACCGGATGACTATCTAATTAAGTCAGCTAGTTAAGAAACCTGGTTAGTCAGCTGGCTAGCTAGATGGCTGGTAAGTTAAGCCAGCTGGTTAGCAGGCTCGTCAGGTAGGTGGCCAGCTAGATAACCCAGCTGGCTAGCCGACTGAGAAGCAGGGTGACTGGATAGTTTAGTCAGCTGGCTATCCCACTGTTAAACCAGCCGGCTGGCTATTTAAGCTGGCTGAATAGTTAGGTGGCCAACTGGTTGGCTAGATTCCTGACTGCCTAGCCGGCTAGCAAGACAGGTAGCTAGCTAGTTAAAAGAGCTGGTTAGCCGTTTAGCCAACAAGATAGCTAGCTAGTTAAATCAGCTGGCTAGCCAGCTAGCCAGCCAACTATTAGTCAGCTTGTTAAGTCAACTAGGTAGCCAGTTAGCTAGTTAAGTGAGCCAGCAAGTAAGCTAATTATTCAGCTACCTAGGTAAGTCGGCTAGCAAGTCAGGTTGCTAGTCAGCTAGCCAGTTAAGTCATCTAGCTATTCAGCTAGCTAGTCAGGTAGATAGTTAAGTCAGCTAGTCATCTAACTAGCCAGTTAGCTACCTAGTTAAGTCAGCTAGGTATACAGCTAGATAGCTTGTTTGCTAGATAATAATGTCAGCTAGGTAGTCAGCTAGCCAGTCAGCTAGCTAGTTAAATCAGCTAGGAAATCAGCTAGTTACTTAGCTGACTAGTTGACTAACAACTCAGCTAGTTGGTGAGCTTACTAGTGGGCTCTATCGCTTTAAATCGGGTCAGTTAACTAGTTGGCTCACTCATCTGCTAACAGGTAAGCAAACTACTCAGCGTGCTTGCCAGCCATCAGGTCAACTAACTTGTCAACTCCCTCGCAGGCCAACAAGTCAGCTAAGTATTCAGTTTGCTCACCAGCAGACTAGTTAAGTCAGCTCACCAATCGGTTCAATTGCCAGCCAACTAGTTATGGCAGCACATGCATTGGTTCACTCTCCAGCTGAATACTTAATTCAGCTGACAAGTCAGCTCACTCACCGGTCAACTAGTTAAGTCAGCTCACCTGTTGGATCCCATGCTGGCCGATGAGTTAAGTCAGCTAACTGGTCAGCCTACTAGCAGGCCAACTATTTAAGTCAGATAACCAATCGGCCAAATAGTGGGTCAGCTCAGCAGCCGACAATTTAGGTCAGCTATATATTCGGTCGACTAGTTAGGTCTGCTAACTATGCAGCAAAATAGTTGGTCGAATAATTAGGTCAGCAAACTAACCAGTCAACTACTTAACCGAGCTGACTATGTGGCCAACTCCTCAGCTAACTAGTTATCCAAGCTAAAAAGTTGACCGATTAGTCTGCCACCTTGTTAAGCCAGCTGACAGGTCGGCCTAGATGGCAGTCAACAATTAAACCCAGCTAACTAGTCAACTGACACGTCAGACAAGTTAAGACACCTAGCTAACTCGTTAACCAACTAGTTAAGTCAGCTATTTTACTCATTTACCAACTAGTTAAAACAGTTATCTAACTCATTAACCAACTCGTTAATTCATCTAGCTATCTCGTAAGCTAACTAGTTATGTCAGCAAACTAAGTGAGCTAGCTAACTAGCTAGCTAGGTAATTCAGCTGGCTAAGTTATCTAGCTTACTAGCTAGCTAATTATTTAAGTCAGATACTTAGGTCTGCTACCTAAGTAATTTGCTAGTTAATTAAGTCAGCTCATTATTCAGCTAGTTAAATAGTTAGCTAATTACTTAATTCAGGTAGTTAAGTCAGCTAGCTAACTAGGTAAGCCACCCAGTTAATCAGCTAGCCAAGTAGTTAATTCAGCTAGCTAAGTCAGCTAGTTAAGACAGCTTTCTAATTTAGACAGCTGGTTAAGACAGCTAGCTAGCTAGTGAGCAAAATGTTTAAGTCAGAAGGTTGAGTCAGGTTGTTAGCTATTTAACTAATGGGTTAAGTAAGCTGGAGGAGTCAGCTAGCTAGCTAGTTAGCAAACAGGTTGAGTCACCTACTTGAGTAGGCTACCTAGCTAGTTAGCTAATGAGTTAAGTCAGCTGGATGAGTCAGCTAGCCAGCTCATTAGCTAATGAGATATGACAGATGATAAAATCAACTAGGTAGCATGCTAGATAATTAAGCTAACTAGTTACCAAGCAATTTAAGTCAGTCGTCTAGCTAGGTAGCTGCTAGTTAAGTCAGCTACTTAAGTCAGCTGGCTAGCCAGCTGGCTTCCTAGCTAGTGAGCTACTTAAGTGTGTTTCATAGCCAGTAGGCTATCTGGCTAATTCACCTAGTTAAGATAGCTGGCTAGCCAACTGGATAGATAGGTAGCTAGCTAGTTAAGTCAGCTAGATGGCTACCTGGCTAACTAGTGATGTCAGCGAGTTAAGTCAGCTGGCTAGACAACTGGCAAACTGGTTAAGTCAGCTAGGTTAGCCAGCTGTCTTGTCTGATGGCTAGGTAGGTAGTTAACTAGACAAGTCAGCTTGCTAGTCTGCCGGACAGTTGTTCAAATCAGCAAGTTAAGTCAGCTGGCTAGCCTGCTGGCTACATAGATAGCCAGCAAGTTAAGTGAAGTGACCAGCCAGCTTGCTAACTTAAGTCAGCTAGGTAAGTCAGCTGGCTAACCAACTGACTAGCTGGTTAAGTCAGCTAGTTAATTTAGCTGAAAACCAGCAGGCTAACAAGTTAAGTCACCTAGTTAAGTCAGGTTGCAATCAGTTGGCCAGCTAGTTATTTCAGCTAGTTAAATCAGCCAGCTATCTAGGATGCTAGCTAGATTCGTCAGCTAGTTATGCTAGTTAGGTAGCTAGTTAAGTCAGCTTCTTAAATCAGCTGGTTAGCTAGATATCTAGTTAGATAAGCCAGGTAGATAAGCCAGCTGGCTAGCTAGGTAACTAGCTGACTAAGTCATCTATTTAAGTCAGCTTGCTAGCTAGTTAAGTCAGCGATTTAAGTCAGCTGACTATCCAGCTGCCAAGCTGGGTACCTACCTTGTTAACTCAGCTGGCTAGACCATTATATAGCTACTTAAGTAACCTAGTTATGTCAGCTCAATAGCCAGCTGGTTACCAAGGTACCTAGGTAGTTAAGTCAGCTGGCAAGCCAGCGGGATATGTAGGTAACTAGCTAGTTAAGTCAGCTAGATATCCAGCAGGCTGGCTAGGTACTGAAACTGTTAAGTCAGCCTGCTAGCCAGAAGGCTAGCTAGTAAAGTCATCTAGTTTAGTCAGCTAACTAGACAGCTGGCTACCTAGGTAGCTAGATAGTTAAGTCAGCTGTGTAATCCACTGGCTAGCTAGTTAATTCACCTAGGTAAGTCAGCTGGCTAGCCAGCTGACTAGCTAGGTAGCTTACTACTTAAATCAGCTGGCTAGACAGCTGGCTAGTTAGTTAAGTCACCTAGGAAAGTCAGCTGGCTAGTCAGCTGACTAGCTAGGTAGCTTGCTACTTAAGTCAGCTTACTAGACAGCTTGCTAGTTAGTTAAGTCACCTAGTTTAGTCAGATGGCTAACCAGCTGACTAGATATATAACAAGCTAGTGAATTTAGCTGACAAGCATGAGACCAGCTATTTAAGTCAGCTAGTTAAATCAGCTGGCTTGCCAGCTGTCTAGCTAAGTAGGGAGCTACTTAAGTCAGTTGGCTAGCCAGCTGGCAAACTAATTAAGTCAACTAAGTAAGTCAACTGGCTAGCCAGCTAGCAAGCTAGGTAGAGAGTTAATTAAGTCAGATTGATAGCCAGCTGTGTAGCTAGTTAATTCTGCTAGTTGAGTCTGCTTGCTAGCTGGCTTGCCAGCAGGTTAAGTCAACAAATTATGTCAGCTGGCTTGCCAGCTGGGTAACTAGGTAACAAGCTAAAGTCAGCTGGCTAGCCAGCAGGCCAGCTGTTAAAATCAGCTATTTGATTCACCTGGCTTCACAGCTGGCTAACTAGGTGGCTAAGTGCTTAAGTCAGATGGATAGCCAGCTGGCTATCTGGTTAATTCAGCTAGTTAATTCAGCTGACCAGGCAGCTGGCTTGCTAGTTATGCAAGCAAGTTAAGTCAACAGGCCAGTCAGCTGGCTAGCTAGTTAATTTAACTAGTTAAATCAGCTGGCCAGCTCACTGGCTAGCTAGGTATCTAGTTAGTTAAGTAAACTAGCTAAGTCAGCTAGTTAGCTAGGTATCTAGCTACTTAAATCAGTTAGTTTAGTCAGCTTTCTAGCCAGCTATATAGCAGGGTACCTAGCTAGTTTAATCAGCTGACTAGCAAGCTGGCTAGCTAGTTGAGTCACATAGTTAAGTCAACTCGCTGTCCAGCAGGTTAGCCAGGTATTTAGGTAGTTAATCAGTTGTCAAGCCAGAAGTCTATGGAGGTAGGTATCTAGATATGTGTGAGGCAAGCCATCAGTCTATCTAGTTATGTCTGCTAGATAAGTCAGCTGGCTATCAAGCTGTCTAGCTAGGTAGGTAACTATTTAAATCTGTTAGCTAGCCAGTTGGCTACTTAGTTGTGTCAGCTAGTTAAGTCAGCTGGCTAGGCTGCTGAGTATCTAGGTAGCTTGGCTTTAAGTCAACTGGCTATCCAACTGGCCAGCTAGTAAAGTCAGTCAGCTAGTTTAGTCAGCTGGCTAACCAGCTGGTTGGCTAGTCAGTTGGTGAAGTCAGTTTTCTAGCCAGCTATCCAGTTAGTTAAAAAACTGGTTATGTCAGATGGGTAGCCAGCTGACTTCCTAGTTATTTCAGCTAGTTAAGTCAGCTGCCTAGCTAGGTAGCTAGGCAATTAAGTCAGCTGGCTAGCCAGCTGTCTAGCTAATTAAGTCAGATAGAAAAGAAAGCTGGCTAACCGGCTTCCTATATAGGTAGCTAGCTAGTTATGTCAGCTGCCTAGCCAGATGGCTAGCTAGTTAAGTGACCTAGATAAGTCAGCTGAGAAAGCAGCTGGTTAGCTAGGTACCTTGGTAGTTAAGTCTGCTGGCTAGACAGTTGGCTAGCTAGATAAGGCACCTAGTTGATTCAGCTGGATAATCAGCTGGCTAGCTATGTGGCATACTGGTTAATTCAACTGGCTATAAATCAGGCTAGCAAATTAAGACAGGTAGTTAAGTCACCTGGTTAGCAAGCTTGCTGCCTAGGGTGTGACCTATTTAAGTCTGTTGGCTAGCCATCTGCCTAGCTAATTATGTCACCTAGTTTAGTCAGCTGGCTATCCAAGTGGCTAGAGGGGACAGAACTAGTAAAGTCCGCTGCCTAGCCATCTGGATATTTGGTTAAGTCACCTAATTTAGTCACCTGGCTGGCCAGCTGTCTAGTTTGTTAATCAACTAGCTAAGTCAGCTGGCTAACCAGCCAGCTAGCTAGGTAAGTCAGCTCTTTAAGTCAGTTGACTAGATAGCTCGATAGCTGGTTAAAAAGCTAGTTAAGTCAGGTGGCCAGTTAAGTCAGCTAGTTATGTAAGCTAAACAGGTATTTAAGTCAGGTAGTTAAGTGGGCTAGTTTGCTAGATAGTTACTATGCAGTTAGCTAGTTAATTCAGCTAGTTATGTTAGCTAGCTTGCTGGGTATTTAGCTAGTTAATCAGCTAGTTAAGTCAGTTGGTTAACTATTTAAGCCAGCTAGTTAAGTCAGCTGGCTAGACTGCTGCCTTGCTGGGTTACTAGCTTGTTAATTCAGATGACTAGCCAGCTGGTTAGCTAGTTAAGTCATCTAGTTATGTCAGCTAGCTATTCAGCTGGTTAGCTATATAGCTAGGTAGTTAAGTCAGCTGGCAAGCCAGCAGAATACGTAGGTAGCTAGCTATTTTAGCCAACTGTCTAGCCACCTGACTAGCTAGTGTTGTCAGCTAGTTAAGTCAGCTAGCTAGCCAACTGTCTTTCTTGTTAAGTCAGCTAGTTGAGTCAACTGGCTAGCCATCTGGCTAGCTGGTTAAGTCAGCTAGTTAATTCAATAGACTATTCAACTGGCTAGCTAGGATATCTCACTAGTTCCATCAGCTGCCCAGCTAGCTCGGTAGCTTGTTAAGACAGGCAGTTAAGCCACCTGGCTAGGAAGGTAGCTGGGTAATTAATCAGCTGGCTAGCCGTCTGGCTAGCTAGTTAATTCAGCTAGTTAAGTGAGCTGGCTAGCCGGCTGGGTAACTAGGTGGCTATCTAGTTAAGCCAGCAGGCTAGCCGGAAGTCAATATAGTTAAGCCAGCTGATTAAGTCAGCTTGTTAGCCAACAGGCTAGCTAAGTGTCTGGCAAGATAAGCTGGCTGGTAAGCAAGCTGGTCAGTCAGGTAGGTGGCATGCTTGATAAGCCAGCTGGCTTGCTGACTGACCAGCAGAGTGGCTGGATAGTTAAGCAAGCTGGCTCTCCAACCATCCAGCCAGCCAGATGGCTATTTAAACTGGCTGGCTAACCAGCTGGTCAGCCCACTAGCTTGCTAGCTGACTGCCTAGCCAGCTAGCCAGCCAGGTATCTAGTTACTTAAGCAAGATGGCTACCCGTGAAGACAACCAGTTAACTAGCTAGTTACGTCAGCTGGCTGGCCAGCTATCCAGCCCAGTTGCTATTCAGCTAGTTAAGTCAACTAGCTAACCAGCTAGCTTGTTAAGTCAGCTAGCAAGTCAGCTAATCATTCAGCTAGTTAGTGAAGTCAGCTAGCTAGTCAGCTTGCTAGTCTGCTAGCTAGTTAAGTCAGCTAGCTAGTCAACTAGCTAGTCATCTACATAATTATGTCAGTTAGCCAGCTAATTAGGCAGATAGCTAGCTAGTTAAGTCAGCAAGCTAGAGAGTTAGATAGCTTGCTTGCTTGCTAGTTATTTCAGCTGGCTAGCCAGCTAGGTAGTCAGCTAGCTAGTTAAGTCAGCTAGCAAATCAGCTAGTTACTTAACTAACTATTCAGCTAGCAACTCAGCTATCTGGTCAGATAACTAGTGGGCTCATTCGCTTTCCATCAGGTCAGCTTATTAGTTGGCTCACTTGTCTGCAAACTGGTCAGTAACTAGTCGGCTCACTCGCCAGCCAACAGGTCAACTAAATTGTTAGCTCGCTCACCAGCCAACAGGTCAGCTAACTAGTCGGCTTGCTCACCTGGTGACTAGTTAAGTCAGCTCACTGGACGGCTTGCAAGCCAGCCAATTAGTTATGGCAGCTCACATGTCGGGTCACTTGCCGGGTGCCTAGTTAAGTCAGCACACCAGTCAGTTCATCACTGACTGACTAGTTAACTCTTCTGACCATTCGGTTCACTCACTAGCCAACTAAAGTCTGCTGACCTGTCAGCTCACTCTCTGGCTGACTAGTTAAATCAGCTGACAAGTCAGTTGACTCACCAGTCGAATAGTTAAATCAGCTGGCCAGTCTTCTCACTTGCCAGATGACTTGTTAAGTCAGCTCACCTGGGGCCTCACTCGCCAGCCTACTAGTTAAGTAAGCTAACTGGTCGGTGACTAGCAGGCCAACATTTAAGTCAGCTAACCAATCGGCCGACAAGTGGCACAGCTTGTCAGCTGAAACGTTAGGTCAGCTAACTTTTGGGCTGACTAGTTAGTTCATCTAACTAGTCGGCCAACTAGTCAGCCAACTGCTTAGGTCAGCAAACTAGCCAGCCAAAGAGTTAAATGAGCCCACTTGTGGGTCAACTCATATGTCAGCTAATTAACCCAGCTAACTAGTCGGTTAAGTAGTTGGCTGACTTTTTATGCCAGTTAACAAGTCGGCCAAGTAGTCAACCAACACGTTAAACCAGATAAGTAGTCGGCCAAATTGTCAGCCAAGTTAAGTCAACTAGATAACTCATTACTCAACTAATTACGAAAACTTGTTAATACGTTTACCAAGTAGTTAAAACATTCAGCTAACTCCTTAACCAACTTGTTATGTCAGCTAGCTATCTGATTAGCCAACTAGCTAAATCAGCTAGCTAATTAGCTAGCTAGCTAAATCAGCTAGCTAAGACAGCTAGCTCACTATTTAGCTAACTATTTAAGTCAGCTACTTAAGTCTGCTACCTAACTATTTAGCTAATTAGTTAACTCAGCTAGCTATTCAGACAGGTAAAAATTTAGCTAACTGTTTGATTCAGGTAGTTAAGATAGATAGCTAACTCCTTAAGTCAGCCAGTTAATTCAGCTAGCTAAGTAGTTAAGTCAACTAGGAAAGTCAGCTAGTTAAGTCAGCTTTCTAATTTATTTAACTGGTTAAGACAGATAGCTAAGTAATTAGCTAACGGGTTAAGTAAGCAGGTTGAGTCAGGTAGTTAGCTAGTTAACTAACGTGTTAAGTCAGCTGGTTGAGTCAGCATGCTAGATTGTTAGCGAACGGCTTGAGTCAGCTGTTTGTGTACGCTAGCTAGCTAGTTAGCTAACCAGTTAAGTCATCTGGATTAGTCAGCTAGCTAGCTTGTTAGCTAATGAGTTAAGTCAGCTGGTTGAATCAGCTAGCTAGCTCATTAGCTAACAAGTGAAGTCAGATGATTAAGTCAGCTAGCTAGCATGTTAGATAACAAGTAAGCTAATTACGTAGCCATCTGGTTAAGTCAACTAGCTAGCTAGGCAGCTAACGATATAAGACAGCTTGTTAGCTAGGTAGCTAGGTAGTAAGCTAACTTCTTAAGTCAGCTGGCTAGCTAGGTAATGTGCTAGTTAAGTCAGTTAGTTAAGTCAGCTGACTAGCCAGCTGGGTAGTTAGGAAGTGAGCCAGTTAAGACAGTTATCTAGCCAGCTGGCTAGCTGTTTAAATCAGCTAGTTAAGAGAGCTGGCATGCTAACTGGCAGCATAGGTACATAGCTAGTTAAGTCAGCTGATAGCTACCTGGCTAGCTAGTGATGTCAGTGAGTTAAGTCAGCTGGTTAGCCAACTGGGTAGCTGGTTAAGTCAGCTAGTTTAGTCAGCTGTCTAGCAAGCTGGCTAAGTAGGTAGCTAGCTAGATAAGTCAGCTTGCTAGCCAGCAGGCTAGCTGTTCAAGTCAGCTAGCTAAGTCAGCAAGCTTTCCTGCTGGTTAGGTAGGTAGTTAGCTAGTTAAGTGAGCTGGCTAACCAGTTTGCTAGCTTAAATCAGCTAGGTAAGTCAGCTGGCTAGTCAGGTGGCTAGATAGGTAGCCAGCTATTTAAGGCAGCTGTCTAGCCAGCCAGCTGTCTTGCTAGTTAGGTCAGCTAGTTAAGTCACCTAGGAACCAGATGGCTAGCTAGTTAAGTCAGTTCGTTAAGTCAGTTGGCTATCCAGCTGGTTAGCTAGGTAAAAAGTTAGTTAAGTCATATGACTAGTCATCAGGCTAGCTTGTTATTTCATCTAGTTAAGTGAGCTGGCTAGCTAGGAAACTAGCTCTATAAGTCAGCTAGTCATATCAGCTAGTTAGATAGTTCTCAGCTAGTTGTCAACTGGCTAGCTAGATATCTAGCTAGGTAGCTAGCTATTTGAGCCAGCTAGCTAGCTATTTGAGCCAGCTAGCTATGACAGGTAGCTAGCTAGGTAGCTAGCTGGTTAAGTCAGCTAAGTCAGGTTGCTAGCTTTTTAAGTCAGCAAGTTAAGTCAGCTGCCTCACCAGCTACCTAGCTGGGTAGCAGGCTAGTTACGTGAGCTGGCTAGCCAGTTAGTTAGCTAAACAACCTAGTTAAATCAGCTCACTAGCCAGCTGGCTAGCTAGGTAGCTAGGCAGTTATGTCAGCCTGCTAGCCAGCTGGCTAGCTAGTTATGTCACCTAGTTAAGTCAGCTGGCTTGAGTGTTGGCTAGCAAGGTAACTAGATAATTAGTTCAGCTGTCTAGACTGCTGGCTAGCTAGTTAAGTCAGCAGGCTAGCCAACTGGCTATTTACAAGTTGGTTAATTCAGCTGACTAGCAATCAGGTAAGCTATGCAAGTCAGCTACGTAAGTCAGGGGTCTAGCCAGAAGACTAACTAGGCAATGAGATAGTTAACTCAGTTGGCTAGCAAGATTGCCAGCTAAATAAGTCAGCTAGTTAATTCAGCTGACTAGTCAGCTAGCTAGCTAGGAAGAGAGCTAGTTAAGCCAGCTGACTAGCCAACTAGCTCACTATTTAAGTCATTTAATTGAGTCAGCTGGATAACGAGTTGGCTAGCTGGTTAAATCAACTAGTACAGCCAGCTGACTAGCCAGCGAGCTATCAAGGTAGCAAGCTAGTTAAGTCAGCTGGCTAGCAAGGGGGATAGCTTGTTAAGTCAGCTAGTTAATTCAGTTGGCTTCCCAGCTGGCTAACTAGGTAGCTAACTAGTTAAGTCAGCTGGCTAGGCAGCTGTCTAACTGGTAAACACAGCTATTTAATTCAGCTGGCTATCCAGCTGGCTAGCTAATAAAGTCAGCAGGCCAGCCAGCTGGCTATCTGGTTAAGTCAACTAGTTAAGTCAGCTGGCCAGGCAGCTGGCTAGCTAGGTAGATAGCTAGTTAAATCAACTGGCTAGCTAGGTAGCTAGCTAGTTAATCATCTAGATAAGTCAGCTCCCTAGCTAGTTAAGTCAGTTAAGTCAACTGACTAGCCAGCTGGCTATCAGGTTAAGTAACTTAGTTAAGTCAGCTTGATGGCCAGCAGTTTAGCTAGGTAGGTAGGTAGTTAATTCAGCTGCCAAGCCAGCATGTTATGTAGGTAGGTAGCAAGGCACTTAAGTCAACTGGCTATCCAGCTGACTAGTTTGTTAATTAAGCTAGTTATGTCAGCTGGCATGCCAGCATGCTAGCTAGGTAGCTAGCTAGCTATATCAGCTTTCTAGACTGCTGGCTAAATAGTTAAATGACCAAGATAACTTGCTAGCAAGTTAAGTCACTTAGCTGATTCAGCTAGATAGACAGTTGACTAGTTATGCAGCAACCTAGTTAATTCAACTGGCTAGAAAGCACGCCAGCTAGTTAAACAGCTAGTTAATTCTGTAGATTAGCCCAATGGCTGGCTCAGTAGTGACCTAGTAAAGTCAGTTGGTTAGCCAGCTGGCTAGCTAATTAAGTCAGCTAGTTAAGAAACCTGACTATCCAGATGACTAGAGAGCTAGAGTTCTAGTTAAGTCATCTGGCTAGACAACTGGATAACTAGTTAAACCAACTAGTTTAGTCACCTGGCTGGCCAGCTGCCTAGCATGTTAATCATCTAGTTGATTAATCCGCTGGCTAACCAGCTGGCTAACTAGACAAGTAACCTCATTAAGTCAGTTGGCTAGTCAGCTCGCTAGCTAGTAAAAAAACTAGTTAATTCAGATGGCTAGACAGCTGTTTGACTAGTTATTTCAGCTATTAAAGTCAGCTGGCTAGCTAGGGAGCCAGCTAGTAAGTCAACTAATTATGTCAGCTAGCTAGCTACTTAAGTCAGCTAGTTAAGTAGGCTAGCTAGCTAGATAACTAGCTAGGATGATAGCTAGTTTTTTCAGCTATTAAAGTCAGCTGGTTTGCTAGGTAGCTAGAGGAATAATTCAGCTAGTTACATCAACTGGCTAGCTAGTTTATCAGCTAGATAAGTCAGCTGCTTAGCCACCTGCCTAGCTGGGTAGCTAGCTAGTTAAGACAGCTGGATAGCTAGCTGGCTAGTTAGTTAAGTCACCTACTTAAGTCAGCTCGCTAGCCAGCTAATTAGCTAGAAAGCTAGGTAGTTGAGTCAGCTGACAAGTCACTGGGATATGAAAGTAGCTAACTAGTTAAGTCAGCTGGCTATCCAATTTTCTAATTAGGTAGCTAGGCCATTATGTAAGCCTGCTAGGCAGCTGGTTAACTAGTAAAGTCACATAGTTAAGTCAGCGGGCTAGCCAGCTGGCTAGATAGGTAACTTGCTATTTAAGTCAGCTGGCTAGACAGCTGGCTATCCAGTTAAGGCACCTAGTTAAGTCAGCTGTCTTACCAATTGGCTAGCTATATAGCAAGATAATTAATTCAGTTGACTAGAAAACAGGCCAGCTATTTAAGTCAGCTAGTTAAGTCAGCTGACTTGCCAACTGGCTAGCTAGGTAGTGAATTGGTTAAGTCAGTTGGCTAGCCAGCTGGCTAGCTATTAAGTCAGCTAGTAAATTCATTTGGCTTCCCAGCTGGCTAGCTAGTTAAGACAACTGGCTAGCCAGCAGGCTAGCTAGTGTTGTCAGCTAGTTATGTCAACTCACTAGCCAGCTGACTAAATTGTTATATCACCTAGTTGAGTCAGGTGGCTAACCAGCTGGCTAGCTGGTCAAGTCATCGAATTTACTCAAGTGGCTAGCCAACTGGCTAGCTAGGTAGTTCGCTACTTTAGTCAGCTGACTAGCCAGCTGGCTACCTGCTTAAGTCAGCTAGATACATCAGCTGGATAGTCACATGGCTAGTTAGGTAGCTAGCTAATTAAGTAAGCTGGCTGGCCAGCTCTCTACCTAGTTAAGTCAGTGAGTTAAGTCAGCTGGTTAGAAAACTGGTTAGCTAGGTGGCTAGCTAGTTAAGCAAGGTGGCTAGCCGACTGGCTATCTGGTTAAGTCTGCAAGTTAAGTCAGCTAGCTATTTGACTGGCTAGCTAGGTGGCTGACAAGTTAAGCCGGCTGGTTAACAGGCTGGTCAGGTAGGTTGTCTGCTATTTAAGCCGGCTGTCTATCCGGCTGACAAGCAGGGTGTCTGGCTAGTTTAGTCAGCTGGCTATCTGACTTTCTAGCCAGCAGGCTGCCTAATTTAGCCAGTTTGCTAGCCGGCTCGCCAGTCCACTAGCTGGCTAGCTGGATCCCTAGCCAGCTAGCCAGCCATATAGCTATCTAGTTAAGCCAGATGGCTAGCAGTGTAGACAAACATTTGGCTAGCTAGTTAAGTCAACTGGCTAGCCAACGATCCAGTCAACATATTAGTCAGGTACTTAAGTCAGCTAGCTAGCCAGCTAGCTAGTTAAGTCAACTTGCAAGTCACCTAACTATTCAGCAGCTAGTTAAGTCGGCTAGCTATTCAACTTGCTATTCAGCTGGCTAGCTCTTCAACTAAATAGTTAAGTCAGCAATCCAGCTAACTAGCCAGTTACCTGGCTAGTTAAGTCAGCTAGCTACACAGCTAGATAGCTATTTTGGTATCCAGTTATGTTAACTACATAGCCAGCTAGCTAGTCAGCTAGCTAGTTACACCAGCTACCAAATCTAATAGTTACTTAGCTAACTAGTCGGATAGAAACTCAGCTATCTGGTCATCTAACTAGTGGGATCACTCCTTTCCACCAGGT
>NW_007231495.1:3904-7162 GCF_000164805.1 Carlito syrichta | reverse complement strand
TGGCTAACCAGCTGACTAGCTCTTTAAGTCAGCTCATTAAGTCAGTTGTCTAGCCAGCTGCCTAGCTGGTCAAAAGGGTAGTTAAATCAGATGGGTGGCCAGCTGAATCACTAGATATTTCAGCTAGTTATGCCATCCTGCTAGCTAGAAAGCTAGCTAGTTGACAGTTAGATATGTCAGCTAGCTAGTTAAGTCAGCTAGTTAAGTCACCAAGCTACATGATATCTAGCTAGGTAGCAAGCCATATAGCTATCTAGTTAAGCCAGATGGCTAGCAGTGTAGCCAAACATTTGGCTAGCTAGTTAAGTCAATGGGCTAGCCAGCGATCCAGTCAACATATTAGTCAGGTACTTAAGTCAGCTAGCCAGCCAGCTAGCTAGTTAAGTCAACTTGCAAGTCACCTAACTATTCAGCAGCTAGTTAAGTCGGCTAGCTATTCAACTTGCTATTCAGCTGGCTAGCTCTTCAACTAAATAGTTAAGTCAGCAATCCAGCTAACTAGCCAGTTACCTGGCTAGTTAAGTCAGCTAGCTACACAGCTAGATAGCTATTTTGGTATCCAGTTATGTTAACTACATAGCCAGCTAGCTAGTCAGCTAGCTAGTTACACCAGCTACCAAATCTAATAGTTACTTAGCTAACTAGTCGGATAGAAACTCAGCTATCTGGTCATCTAACTAGTGGGATCACTCCTTTCCACCAGGTAAGCTAACTAGTTGGCTCCCTTGCCTGCCAACAAGTCAGCAAACTAGTCAGCTTGCTTGTCAGGCAACAGGTCAACTAACTTGTCAGTTCCCTCACAGGCCAACAGGTTAGCTAGCTAGTCGGTTTTTTCTCCAGCTGACTAGTTAAGTCAGCTCACCAGTCGACTTGCTTGTCAGCTCACTAATGAAGGCAGTACGCCTGTCACCTCAGTCACCAGTGGACTAGTTAAGTTGGCTCACCAGTCACCTGCAGAATAGTTAAGTCAGCTGACCAGTCGGCTCACTTACTGGCTTACTAGTTAAGTCAGCTGACCTGTCGGATCACTAGCCAGACAATTAGTTAAATCAAGCTCACCTGTCAGATCACTCGCCGGCTGACTAGTTAAATCAGCTAACTGGTTGGCTGCCTAGCCGGCCTACTAGTTAAGTCAACTAACCAATCGGCCGAATAGTTGGCCAAATTGTCAGCCGACAAGTTAGCTCAGTTAACTAGTCACCGACAAGTTAGGCGATCTAACTTATCGGCCTACTAATTGGCTGACTAGTCAGGTCAGCACACCAGCCATCCAACTAGTTAACAGAGCTGACTAGTGGGCCAACTCATCAGTCAACAATCTAACCCAGCTAACTAGTCTGTCGACAAGTCGGCCAACTCGATAAGCCATCTAACAAGTCTGTCGTGTAGTTAGCCAAAGTGTTAAAACAGCTAACAATTCTGGTGACATGTCAATCAACAAGTTAAGTCACTAGCCAACTCGTTAAACAACTAGTTAAGTCAGCTAGTTAACTCTTTTACCAACTAGTTAAAACAGGTAGCTAACTCATTAACCAACTAGTTAAGTCAGCTAGCTATCTCATTAGCCAACTCGTTAAGTCAGCTAGCTAAGTCAGCTAGCTAACCAGCAAGCTAGCTAAGTCAGGTACCTAAGTTAGCTAGCTTACTAGTTAGCTAAATATTTAAGTCAGCTACTTAAGTCTGTACCTAACTAGATAGATAATTAGTTAAGTCAGATAGTTATTCAGCCAGTTAAATAGTTAGCTAACTATTTAATTCAGTTATTTAAGTCAACTAACTACCTAGATAAGTCGGCCAGTTAAATCAGCTACCTAAGTACTAAAGTCACCTACCTAATTCAGCTAGTTAGGTCAGCTTTCTAATTAAGTTGGTTAAAACAGCTAACTAGCTAGTTAGCAAATGTGTTAACTCAGTAGGTTGAGTCACATAGCTAGTTAACTAACTCATCAAGCCAGCTGGTTGAGACATTTAGCTAGTTAGTTAGCAAATGGGTTGTGTCAGCTGGTTGAGTAGTCTTGCTAACTAGTTAGCTAAAGAGTTAAGTCAGATGGATGAGTCAGCTAGCTACATAGTTAGCTAACGAAATAAGTCAGATGCTTGAGACACCTAGGAAGTTCGTTAGCTAATGAGTTATGTAAGATAATTAAGTCAACTAGCTACCACGTTAGATAATGAGTAAGCTAACTAGTTAGCTAGCTGGTTAAGTCAGCTAGCAAGCTAGGAAGCTAACTATTTAAGTCAGCTGTCTAGCTAGGTAGTTAGCTAGTTAGCTAAGTATTTAATTCGGCACCTAGCTAGCATGTTAAGTCATGCCTAGCTAGCATGTTAAGGTAGATAGCATGTTAAGTCAGCTAGTTAAGTCAGCTGGCTAGCCAGGAGGCTAGCCAGGTAGTGAGATAGTTAAGTTAGTTGGCTAACTAGCTGACTAACTGGTTAATTCAGTTAGTTAATAGAACTGGCAAGCCAACTGACAATGTAGGTAGCTAGCTACTTATGTCAGCTAGATAGCTACCAGGCTAGCTAGGGATGACAGTGAGTTAAGTCAGCAGGTTAGCCAACTCTCTAGCTGGTTAAGTCATCTAGTTATCATCTAGTTTATTCAGGGGTCTAGCCAGCTGGCTAGTTAGGCAGCTAGCTAGATAAGTCAGCTTGGTAGCCAGCAGGCTAGCAGTTCAAGTCAGTTAGTTAAGTAAGCTGTTTATCCTGCTGGCTTGGTACGTAGCTGGCTAGTTAAATGAGCTAGCCACACAGTTTGCTATCTTAAGTCAGTAGGTAAGTCAAACTGTCTAGACAGGGAGCCAGCTAGTTAAGTCAGCTGGTTAGGCAGCTGACTAGCTTTTTAAGTCAGCTAGTTAAATCAGCTGGCAAACAGCTGGCTAGCTAGTTGACAGCTCATTAAGTCTTTTGGCTATCCTGCTGGTTTGCTAGTTAAAAAACTAGTCAAGTCAGATGACTATTCATCTGGCTAGCTAGCTATTTCAGCTAGTTAAATAAGCTGACTAGCTAGGAAGTTAGCAATATAAATCGGTTACTTGTCAGCTAGCTACCAAGTTAAGTCAGCTAGTTAAGTAAGCTGGCTAGCTAGATAGCTAACTAGGTAGCTAGCTAGTTGAGACAATTACTTAAGCCAGCTGGCTAGCTAGGTAGATAGCTGGTTAATTCAGCTAGTTAAGTCAACTTGCTTGCTAGTTAAGTCAGCAAGATAACTCAGCTGGCTAGGCAGCTGCCTAGCTGTGTAACTAGCTAATTAAGTCAACT
>NW_007231495.1:0-3884 GCF_000164805.1 Carlito syrichta | reverse complement strand
TGGATAGCTAGGTAGCTAGGTAGTTAAGTCAGCTGGCAAGACAGCAGGCTACGTAGGTAGTTAGCTAGGTAAGTCAACTGGCTATTCAGCTGTCAGTCTAGATAGCAAGCTAAGTCAGGTAGTTTAGTCAGCTGTCTAGCCTGATGGCTAGCTACGTAGCTAGACAATTAAGTCAGCTGGCTAGCTTGTTAAGTCAACTTGATAAGTCAGCCTGCTAGCCAGCTTTCCAGCTAGTTAGCTAACTAGTCATGTAAACTGTATAGCCATCTGACTAGATACTTAAGTCACCTAGATATGTCAGCTGACTAGCCCGTTGGCTAGCTACATAGCTTACTATTTAAGTCAGTTAGCTAGACTGTTGGTTAGCTAGATAATTCACCTAGTTATTTCAGTAGGATAGCAAGCTGGCTAGTTTTCCAGCAATCTATTTAATTCAACTGGCTTGAAAGCAGGTCAGCTAGTTAAGAGAGCTAGTTAGCTCAGCTGGCTAGCCAGGAGGTTAGCAAGGTAGTGACCGTTAAGTCAGTTGACTGGACAGAGGGCTAGCTAATTAATTCAGCCAGTTAAGAAAACTGGCTATTCTGATCTCTAGAGAGCTAGAGAGCTAGTTAAGTCAGCTGGCTAGCCAGCTGGATAACTAGTTAAGCCAGTTAGTTTAGTTATCTGGCTGGCCAGCTGCCTAGCAAATTAATCAAGTAGTTGATTAATCAGCTGGCTAACCAGCTGGCTAGCTAGTTAAGTTACCTCATTAAGTCAATTGGCTAGCCAGTTCGCTAGTTAGTTAAAAAGCTAGTTAATTCAGATGGCTAGAGAGCTGTCTGGCTTGTTATTTCAGCCAGCAAGGTCAACTGGTTAGCTAGGTAGCCAGCTAGTTAATTCAGCTAGTTATGCCAGCTAGCTAGCTAGTTAAGTCAGCTAGTTAAGTCAGCTAGCTAGCTAGTTAGGATGCTAGCTAGTTATTTCAGCTAGTAAAGTCAGCTGGTTTGCTAGGTTCCTAGATAGTTAAGTCAGCTAGTTACATCAGCTGGCTAGCTAGCTAACTCAGCTAGTTAAATCAGCTGGCTACCCACCTGCCTAGCTGGGTAGCTAGTTAGTTAATGCAGCTGGATAGCTAGCTGGCTAGCTAGTTAAGTCACATAGTTAAGTCAACTCAATAGCCAACTGGCTAGCTAAAAAGCTAGGTAGTTATGTCAGCTGGCAAGGCAGAGGGATATGTATGTAGCTAACTAGTTAGTCAGCTGGTTATCCAGCTGGCTAACTAGGTAGCTATGCAGTTATGTAAGCCTGCTAGCAAAATGGCTAGTAAGTTAAATAACCTAGTTAAGTCAGCTGGCTAGACACCTGGCTAGCTGTGTAGCTAGCTATTTATGTCAGTTGTCAAACCAGCTGGCTAGCTAGTTAAGTAACCTAGTTAAGTCAGCTGACTATACAGCTGGCTAGCTAGGTAGCTAACTAGTTATGTCAGCTGTCCAGCAAGCTGGCTAGCTAGTTAAGTCACACAGTTAAGTCAGCTGGCTTGCCAGCTGGCTAACTAGGTAGCTTGTTACTTAAGTCAGCTGGATAGACAGCTGGCTATCTAGTAAAGTCACCTAGTTAAGTCAGCTGTCTAGCCAGCTGGCTAGCTATATAATAAGCTAATAAATACAGCAGACTAGCAAGCAAGCCAGCTGTTTAAGTCAGCTAGTTAAGTCAGCTTGCTAGCCAGCTGGCTAGGTAGGAAACTAGTTAAGTCAGTTGGCTAGCCAGTTGACTAGTTATTTAAGTCAGATAGTTAATTCATCTGGTTTCCCAGCTGGCTAGCTGGGTATCTAGCTTCTTAAGTCTGCTGTCTAGCCACCAGGCTAGCTAGTGTTTTCAGCTAGTTATATCAGCTCTCTAGCCAGCTGGCTAAATGATTATGTCAGTTAGATGAGTCAGCTGGCTAGCCAGCTGGTTAGCTGGTAAAGTCAACTAAATAACTCAAGTGGCTAGCCAACTGGCTAGCTAGGTATCTCGCTACTTTAGTCAGCTGACTAGCCAGCTGGCTACCTGGTTAAATCAGCTAGTTAAGTCAGCTGGCTAGCCACCTGGCTAGTTAGGTAACTAGCTAATGAAGTCAGCTGGCTAGTCGGCTGGCTACCTAGTTAAGTCAGCGAGTTAAGTGAGCTGACTGGACAATTGACAAGCTCGTTGACTAGCTAGTTAAGCCAGCTGGCTAGCCAGACGGCTATCTAGTTAAGCCTGCTAGTTAAGTCAGCTAGTTAGCCGGCTGACTAGCTAGGTGGCTGGCAAGTTAAGCCGGTTCATTTGCAGGCTTGTTATGTATGTGTCTAGCTAGTTAAGCCCGCTGGCTAGCCAGCAGACAAGAAGGGAACCTGGCTAGTTAAGCTGGCTGGCTATCTGACTGTCTAGCCAGCAGGCTGCCTAATTAAGCCGGCTGTCTAGCCAGCAGGCCAAACCGCTAGCTGGCTAGTTGTCTCCCTAGCCAGCTAGTGAGACAGGTAGCTAGCTAGATAAGCTAGATGAATAGTAGTGTAGCCAAAAATTTGGCTAGCTAGTCGTCAGTTGGTTAGCCTGATGTCCAGCCAACTTGCTAGTCAGCTACTTAAGTCAGCTAGCAATCCAGCTAGCAAGTTATGTCATCTAGCAAGCCAGCTAATTATTCAGCTAGCTAGTTAAGTTATCTAGCTATTCAGCTTACTAGTCAGAAAGCTAGCTGGTCAACTAGATAATTAAGTCAGCTATCCAGCTAACTAGCCAGTTAGCTAGCTAATTAAGTCAGCTAGCTAGACAGCTAGATAGCTTGTTTGGTATCAAGTTATGTCAGCTAGATAGCCAGCTAGCTAGTCAGCTAGCTAGTTAAGACAGATAGCAAATCAGCTAGTTACTTAGCTAGCTAGTTGGCTAAAAACTTAGCTAGCTGATCATCTAACCAGTGAGATCTCTCGCTTTCCATCAGATCATCTAAATAGTCATCCCCTTGCCTGCCAATCGGTCAGCAAACTAGTCGGCTCGCTTGTCAGCCGCCAGGTCACCTGACATTTCAGCTTTCTCACAGGCAAAGATGTTAGCAAGCTAGTAGGCTTGCTCTCCAGCTGACTAGTTAAGTCATCTCACCAGTTGACTTGCACGCCAGCTGAATATTTAAGGCACCTTGCCTGTCACATCACTCGTCGGTCGACTAGTTAAGTCGGCTCACCGGTCGGATCACTGTTTGGCTGACTAGTTAAGTTCTCTGACCAGTCAGCTCACTTGCTAGTCGACTAAAGTCAGCTGGCCACTCAGTTCACTCGCCAGTAGCATAGTTAAATCAGCTGATTAGTTGACTCACTCACCAGGTGACTAGTTATGTCAGCTGACCTGTGAGACCACTCGCCGGACAATGAGATAAATTAGCTCACCTGTCAACTCACTCACCAGCTGACTAGTTAAATCAGCTAACAAGCCGGCCGCCTAGCTGGCCAACTAGTTAGGTCAGCTAACCAATTGGTCGAATAGTAGGCCATCTTGTCAGCCGACAAGTTAGCTCAGCTAACTAGTCGCCGACAAGTTAGGTCATCTAACTAAGTGGCCTACTAATAGGCCAACTAGTCAAGTCAGCACACCAGATATTCAACGAGATAAAAGAGCTGACTAGTGGGCTAACTCATGAGTCAACTATGTAATCCAGCTAACTAGTCTGCCGACTAGTCAGCCAACTTGTTAAGCCAGTTAAAAAGTTGGCCGTGTAGTCAGCCAATGTGTTAAAACAGGTAACTATTCTGCCTACTTATCAACCAAAAAGTTAAGTCACCTAGCTAACCCATGAAATAACTAGTTAAGTCAGCTAGTTAATTAGTTTCCAAACTAGATAACACAGGTAGCTAATTTATTAAACCAACTCATTAAGTGAGTTAGCTATCTCG
>NW_007231494.1:0-27878 GCF_000164805.1 Carlito syrichta | reverse complement strand
CCAGGGAGGCTCCTCTGCACCTTAACTCTTTTTCCCTGTCCTCAGTCCCAGCAGCACAGAAATGACAATGCCTCTCCAGATTTAGTGAAGAATAGAGATAGTACAACTCATCTTTAAGTTAGCCTAAAGCTGCCTTCTTATATCTGTCACATTTGACATAAAACTTACTTCTTACTCCATATTTCGTGAATTCTAGCCTAATTGAATGCATAAACAGAATACAAACTACTCTTGTACCAATAATATAATTTCTACCAGTTACAGGTCACCAACTCTTCAAACCAAGATCAAATAAGACACATGTCAAAGTACAACCAATCCAGTTGTTTCTGTGCCTTACATTTATTTTCTGTGTGAAGCTTTTGTTTTTCTGTCTATAAATATTATCTAATTATGAGGCAACCCAATAGTTTCCCTGAACCTCTCCTGGTCAGGCAGGTTACTGTTTGAATTGCAAATTGCTTTTTCCTCAATTAAATTCTGTCAAATTTGTCTTGTCTTAAGTTTTTCTTTAACATCCTTGAGAAGTCTGTGTTTTAGAATTAGTTGGGATTTATATAGCAAAAGAGAAACTACTCCAGTTATTCCAAACAGAAAGCTTTTTAGTTCAACGAGAAAGAAAGGCAAGTTTTACTGAGTAATTTAAACCTCCCCTAACTATCAGGACTAGAGAGGCAAGGGAATAAGACAGCAGCCATGTTCTAGTTTTCCCCTCAAGCTAAGTAATCATCTCATGAAGCTGCTTGCTATCAATACAATAAGCTATAAATTTACTCTAACAATGTCATACATGGGACACCATAAGTTATATGATGTATAGCCAATGCTATTTCTCTAAACCATCGAAAATCCCTTAGAAACTACTTTGCATCAGTTCACTCCCTATTCCCTTTTTTGCTCTTTAAACTTCTTGTAACAAAAGCTGAACAAAGTTCTTCTCCAAGCTTAATTGGGTGATTTTTTTCAGGGAACTATCCTCATAATGGCTTAGATGAACCTGTTGAATTATGCTTTATGCCTCTTCATCTGCCTTTAGGTCATGACACAAAATTAGAATCAAAACAATAACCTCTCAAAGCCTGTGGTATGGCAGTGTGGGGGTCACGGGTTTCTTGCCCTCTAAAAGTTTGCTGAAAAATCACTGGCATGAGGCAGATTGATTAAAGGGATAAAACCCATAAAAAATTATTTAATGTGCATACATGGGAATTTTCACAACGAAGACCCAGACCAACATGATACAGAAGCTGGTATACCATCCTGAGGTCATAGAAAAAATTCAGACTCGGATAACAGCCAAAACCAGGTTAGGTGGGTAAATCAGCTTTAATGTTAAGACATGGTATGAGCAAGAGAAAGGAAGCAGCTTCCCTGGTAGAGATGGCTGTGATATATAGAGAAAGTCTCACTCAAAGAGAATAAAAATGTATCTTTTCATACATTTGAAGATATTAGACTTTCAAATTCTCTTAATTTGAGCAAAACAAAGAAAGAGGAGGCACAACTGCATTAGTGGAGATTCTTTGCAGATGTAAATTTCCCCCACCTCATTCTGCCAGGTCTAAGGCTGTCATTTCAAAATATGTCAAAAAAATATATTTCAGCATAATATATTTTGATGATTTCCTTTAGTCTCCACTTTGAAACTTAGAACCAATTTTACATATTAAAAGCCAAGGTGACAGCTTTGGATGAATTGAGTTAGAGGATGTGAGAAAAACAAAAGAGTAAGAAGGAAAACTGGAATAAAAATAAAAGAGCAAAGATAATTATATAGTCCCATATTTTCTCTGGTCACTCTCAGTTCAGAGACTAGATCAGTATAGTTAAGCAGCTGTGTCCCATTCCAGGAGATGGCATTGCAGGTGAGCTACGTCTCTGTATATGTTAGCTTTTCTATGGGCTCTGAGGCATCCTCAGATTGCGGTGCTTGTCTGACACTTTAAACCAGCCATTCATGTGAATTTTTGAGATGTCCATACATCTACAGGAAGATATGAGATTTATTACCTAAGGTGCTGTTATGTTTTATCTGAAGCTTATGTTATTTAGTTAAACTTATGGGGATATAAGAAAAACACAGTATTAATTTCTAGTGATTAAAGTCAAGAAAATGGAGAAAAAGAAATTGAAAACTTTAGAATGAAAACTTATAGCAAGAAAAGAATTCAGTATAAACTGTAAATAAATTGTAAACAAATAATAAAAATTCAAAAGCAATGAAGAAGGCTAAAATATAATACCAGGTGTCCTGCAGTTTCTCTCCAGTCCTTATATTTACAAAAGACCAATCACAGTAAAATGTATTTATTTGTAAAGTAAGATTTCATCTTATTACAGTTTCCTTGATTATTTGCAGAAATGCAGCCAAAAATACTTATTGGCAATATAGGCTCTTTTTAAATAGGATATGAATTTTTTAAAGGACAGCATCTTTCTCTTTCACCCATACTGGAGTGCAGTAGTGTGATCATAGTCCCCTACAGTTTCAAACTCTCAGATTCAAGCAATCCTCCTACCTCATCTTCTCGAGTAGCCAGAACTACAGGTCCACACCAACATACCTTGCTTAGAACATTTTTTTTAATCAGTATTTTTTATGCTGATATTGTGGGGTACAGTTTAGGGTTAGGTATACAAATATGCTTCGTTCAGGCACCCTTGTTGATAAGGGGTGTCTCCCCGTTCCCAGACAGATATTGACTACCGTTAATCCCACCTCCCTTCACCTCCCCCACCATAATTTCCCACCACTGTCAGGTTTTTTTTGTATAGTATAACGGTGGATGTTCAAGGTCCACTATATGAGTGAGAACATATGATACTCAACCTTTGTTTCTGTGAGACATCACTCAGTATTATTAACTCTAGTTCCATCCAGGTTGCTGTGAAATTCATGATATTGTTCTTTTTTATGGCTGCAAAGTATTCCATAGTGTATATGTACTACATTTTTTTAATCCAGTCCTCTTTTGATGGAAAGCATAGTTGATTCCAGGTTTTTGCTTTTGTGAACAATGCTGCAATAAACATACATGTGCAGGTATCTTTTTTATAAAGTGATTTGACTTCTTCAGGGGGATTGCAGGGTCATAAGGGAGGTCGATATTTACATCTTTTAGGAATCGCCACACTGCTTTCCACAGAGGTTGCACTAGTTTATACTCCCACCAACAGTGTAGAAGTGTTCCCTTTTCGCCACACCCTCTCCAGCAATTGTTATTTTTTGAGTTATTGATAATTGCCATTCTGACTGGAGTAAGGTGGTATCTCAGTGTGGGTTTGATTTGCATCTCCCTGATGATTAATGAGGTTGAACATTTCTTCATGTGTCTGTTGGCTGCTCAGATGTCTTCCCTTGTGAAGTGTCTTTTCATATCTTTTGCCCATTTTGTAATGGGGTTGTTTTTTTTTCTTTTCAGCACGTTTGAGTTCCTTGTAGATCTAAGATGTTAAGCCTTTGTCAGACCTAGAGTTGGCAAATACTTTTTCCCAGTCTGTAGGCTGTCTCCCTGCTCTCTTGATGTTTTCTCTGGTTTTGCAGAAGCTTGTCACTTTAATGAGGTCCCACTTGTCTATCTTATCTCTTATAGCCTGTGGGTTTCGGGTTTTGTTCAGGATTGGATGCCAGTTCCAATTTCCATGAGGGTATATCCTTTATTATCTAAGATTCTTATGGTTTGAGGTTTTACATTTAGGTCTCTGATCCATTTGGAGTTAATTTTTGTGAATGGGGATACATAGGGGTCCTGTTTCAATCTTCTGCATGTGGTCAGCCAGTTTTCCAAGCACCATTTACTGAATAGGTTCTCCTCTCCCCAGTGACAGGTGGTGGAGGCTTTGTCAAAAATGAGTTGGTTGACAAATTGATGTTTTGCTTCTGGAATCTCAATTCTATTCCATTGATCTATATGTCTGTTCCTATACCAGTACCAAGCTGTTTTGATGATTGTAGCTTTATAGTAAAGTTTAAAGTCTGATAATGTGATACTGCCTGCTTTTTTTTTTTTTTTTTTTTGCTGAGGATTGTTCTGGCTATTCTTGGTCATTTGTGTTTCCATATAAATTCCTGCATTGTTTTCTCAAAGTCTGAGAAGAATGTTGCTGGTAATTTGATGGGTTTTGCATTGAATCTGTAGATTGTCTTAGGTAAGGTGGACATCTTCACAATGTTGATTCTTCCTATGCATGAGCATGGGATATTTTTCCCCTTGTTTGTGTCATCTTTGATTTCTTTGAGCAGAGTTTTGTAGTTTTCATTGTAAAGGTCTATCACGTCTCTGGTTAGGAAGATGCCAAGGTATTTCATTTTTTTGTGGCTATTGTTAATGGAATTGTGCTTTTTATTTGGGTTTCTGTTTGCTTATTATTGGTGTAAAGAAATGCGATTGTCTTTTGCACATTTATTTTATATCCTGAGACTTTGCCAAAGACCTTTATCAGTGTAAGGAGGTTTATGACAGACTCTCTTGGGTTTTCAAGGTACACAATCATGTCATCTGCAAAGAGAGATAACTTGACTTCCTCTTTTCCTATTTGGATACCCCTGGTTGCTTTCTCTTCTCTGATTGCTCTAGCCAGGACTTCCAATACTATATTGAACAGGAGGGGTGAGAGTGGACATCATTGTCTTGTTCTATTTTTCAGGGGAAATGGTTCCAGTTTTTGTCCATTTAGGAGTATGCTGGCAGTGGGTTTCTTGTAGATGGCTTTTACTATTTTGAGGTATGTTCCCCATATGCCTAGATGTTCGAGGGCTTTTCTCAAGAGGGGATGCTGGATTTTATCAAAAGCTTTTTCTGCATCTAATGATATAATCATGTGGTTTTTGTTTTGACATCTGTTGATGTCTTTAATTACATTTAGGGTTTTACGAATGTTGAACCAGCCATGCATCCCAGGGATGAAGCCTACTTGGTCATAATGGATGATTTTTGAGATGTGTTGTTGAATCCGGTTCACTAGGATCTTGTTGAGAATTTTAGCATCTATGTTCCGAATTTTAGAATCAATATCATCAAAGATATTGGCCTGTAGTTCTCTTTCTTTGTTGGGTCTTTACCTGACTTGGGTATCAATGTGATGCTACCTTTGTAAAATGATTTGGGGAGAATTTCATCTTTCCCAATCACCTGGAATACCTTCAGTAGGGTTGGTATCAGCTCCTCCTTGAATGTCTTGTATAATTCTGCTGGAAAGCCATCTGGACCCGGGTTTTTTTTGTAGGTAGTTTTCTTATTATGTAGTCAATGTCCTTGATTGTTATTGGTCTATTTAGGTTCTCAATTTCTTCTTGTTTCAACCTAGGCGGGTTGTGTGATGTCAGAAAGTCCTCCATTTCTTTAAGGTTTTCAAAGTTGTTTCCATACAAGTGTACATAGTAGTCTCTAATGATCTTTTGTATTTCTTCAGGGTCAGATGTGACTTCATCTTTTGTGTTTCTGATTGCTTTTATTTGGGCTTTTTCTCTCTTTTTCTTGGTCAGTCTAGCTAGGGGACCATTGATCTTGTTTATTCTTTTGATGAACCAGCATTCTGTTTCATTGATTTTTTATATTATATTTTTGTCTTCTATGTCCTGGATTTGGATTTGGGCTTTTTATTTTGGTGATCTGGATTCTTCTGCTGAAATTAGGGTTTTGGTGGTCCTGCTTTTCCAGCTTTCTTAGGTGGTTTGTTAGGCTATTAATTTGTGATCCTTCCATTTTCTTCATGTGCATTTGTAGGGATATAAATTCTCCTCTTACTACAGCTTTCATGGCATCCCAAAGGTTTTGGTAAAATGTTTCCGCATTTTCATTTGTTTCCAGGTATTTTTTAATCTCTGTTTTGATTTCATTGCTGACCTAGGAGTTGTTCAGCATCATGCTGTTTAGTGTCCATGTCTTTGTGGATTTTGGGGGAACCTTGTTGGTGTTAATGTTTATTTTTATTCCACTGTGCTCCGAGAAGGTACATGGTAAAATTTCAGTCCTTTTAAATTTACTTATACTTGATTTATGGCCAAGTATGTGGTTGAACTTAGAGTACATTTCATGTGGTGATGAATAGAATGTATATTCTATAGTCTTTTGATGGAGTGTTCCATAGGTATCAATTAAGTCCATTTGGTCAAGAGTGACATTGAGGTTTCAGATCTCACTGCTCATTTTTTGTCTTGATGATCTGTCTAGGGTTGTGAGTGGGCTATTGAATTCCCCACCTATAATGGTGTTGGAGTCAATGTCCTTTTTTAGTTTACCCAGAAGCTGCTTTTGAAAGTGGTGCTCCTATGTTGGGTGCATATATGTTTAGGATGGATATTTCTTGTTGATGGATTGAACCTTTTATCATTATGTAGTGGCCTTCTGTATCTTTTTTGATTTTTGATAGCTTAAAGGGTATTTTTCTGAGATTAAGATCATGACTCCTCCTTTCTTTTGTGTTCCATTTGCCTGAAAATTTGTTTCCCATCCTCTTACTTTGAGTCTGTTAGTTTCCTTTCTAGTGAGGTAAGTTTCTTAAAGGCAATAAATTGTTGCTTGGTGATATTTTATCCATTTTGCCATTCAATGTCTTTTCAGTGGTGCATTTAGTCCATTCACATTCAAGCTAATTATTGATTTGTGAGAGTTGATCCCTACCATAATCTTCTTTCAGAGTTGTTGTTCTTTCTGTTTGTGTGTTGTCTTTCTTTTGGTTCTGGAGTTGGTTCATGTGTGTTTTTAATCTTTTTCCTGTACTCAAAAATTATATGGAACACTTCACGAATTTGCATGTCATCCTTGTGCAGGGGCCATACTAATCTTCTCTGTATCATTCCAATTTTAGTATATGTGCTGCTGAAGCAAGCACAGAACATTTTATTAATTGGCAATCTCAGGTTAGATTTTTTAAAACCTCTAGATACCAGTCAAGGATATATCAATCCCTGCAGACACCTGCATTTTGGGGGTGAATTCCTCTTTTCTTGAGATCATAAAATAATGTAAGATTCCTGGGCTTCTTAAAAAGTGACATTCTTTACATGCCATAGAACAGAAAAACGTTATAGAAACTGCATAGATAAGATATAAAGCCAATCTTTTATTGGATCTATACAGTCAAACTCAATTCTTCATAGCAAGTCTTCTTATGTGTGAAAATATGCAAATCCAACCAAAGCCTTGCTAAAAGAACTAGTGTTTCCAATTGTTGTCCGTTATAAAAGATTGTTACTGAAATTAGCAAAGAACTGTGTTGCCATGCATCAAGAATACTAACACATTTCAAAATCTGGAGAAATGAATCAGAAATAAACATGCTTGAAATACTGTTCACAAGTTAATTCTTTATCCAGTTGTTAAAATGTATAAATAACTCAAATAAAAAATATTTTTGAACCTGAAAGATGAAGCAAAATGAACCATCAGTAATTCAAACATAAAAAGCCATTAAATATATTTCTGTTCTCTATTAGTTTAATGTCATGTGATTAACTTTGTTCTATCCAATATTGGACCAGCAATTTTCATGAACACATATTTCCACTCAAAATCCTGGAATTTTTTTTCTTGAATCTAATGGTACAATCTCCAAAGTTATCACTTCTTTTGAGTCCTTTTCATTAATTCCCTTGAGGAAGCAAATCTTGTACTCTATCTAATCATAAACTGCTTTTTAAGAGGAATAGAAGCAAAATAATTGTGTATGACAAAAATCTTAGAATAGTCATAGTTATAAGCACAACTGACAAGAAAATTTGGTTATTTTTGTGGTACACAAAATCTAACATAAGAATCATTATAATTACTGATACTATTTAATTAGTAATATCAGCATATTAGGAATTTTACACAATTTGGAAATATATTATTATAATAACACATGTAAAGGTGACCCAAGAGAAAGTAAACACCTATTCATATTTGACAGTGCTTCTAGTATAATTTTGGCAAACTAAATAAGACTTACATATCTCTACCGAACTTCAGAAAGCATGATACCTAAAATACTAGTTTGTAATCAAAAGAATAAAGTTAAAACTTGAAACTTTGATTTTGGAAAGCTTGTCAAATATCAAAGATTTAGAATACTTTTATATCATAAAAATAATAGCAGTTTACTCTAAAATTCTCACTCATTTAGTCAAAAGAATCATTCAAAAAATTTTAAAAACCAAAATCTTTGCTTTTTGATAGAAAAGAGACTCATTTCAATACTTTATAAAGTAAGAACACAGTTCTTTGTTTCTGGATACATCACTGAGTCACATCTTTAAAACAAATTAGAAATAAGGAAGAATTGGAAGATGGCAGTCAAGCCAGTTAGACTATGCAAGTCCCACTGTGAATGAGTGAGTGTATGAAAAATTTTATGTATGTGCTTGTGAGTGAGTGAGTGTCTGAGAGGCTGGCTGAGTGAAAGCTCAGGAACAGATGACCAGAGCTCTTCTGGTGGCGTGACTTGTACCACAGAGCTCAGCTTTGTCCCTAGTGATTCCCAGGATGTAGAAGATAAGCATCATTTTTTAAATCAACAAAACCTTTCCTGGGAAGAAGATGCTGGGAGAGATTGACTAAGTAGGGACTCGTGAGCAAGTAATCAGGGCTCTCCTGGTGAAACAGCTGGTGCTGTAGCCACTCTGTTTGGGCCCTGGCACTCCCTGGGTTGCAGAAGCTGAGGACCATTTGTTTTAACTGACAAAAGTCTTCCTGGGAAGAAGTGATGGTGAAAGACTAACTGCTCCAGACTGCGCTTCACCACTGCAGTGGAAAAGACTGCTAGCTTCAGACTGTGCCTCACCACTGTAGCACTTGGGCAGACCCTGGCAGCAAGGGCTGCAGAGGGAGCCCAGAGGCAGAACCCCACTGCAGAAGGGAAAAGTGGCACCCTGCCACCATCTTGATAACAGGGCATAAATATGCTCTGACTTGTTCACCACGAAGCAACAGACCTGATCTCTGTGAATGGTGGATTAACTATTCAGGAATTGATCATGACCCAGAGGGAAAATCCTGAAAGCACAAACTATGGAATGACCTGATGTACTGAGTTCCAGGCACCCCACCCTTCACCCTGATACAATCATGGGACAAAGGGTGTGGCTAAAAAATGGAAAAGAAGAACTCCAAAGAGATCAGTGGTGTGTCTGGGGCTTAACCAATCCCCTTCCTCCCAAGCAATTCTCTGAATATCAGACCCTCATGGTTAGGGCATGATTGAGATGTTGAACCCAGGTGGTACATGGATGAGAGCCAAAATAGGTGAGAACACCACTCCAGGATAGCCCTGCCTGGGACTTATCCTATGAAATACATGGGGAAGAGACAATCCTGCATCCTCCCATAGAAGGGGATTCCACTGACCATAGGAGAATTGGAGGGGAGGACTGCAGTCCCACCTACCCCCACTGCCCCCCCTTCCAGATAGTGGGGAGAGATTGAAAGAGGTGGAAGCTCTGCAGGAAACAGCAGCAAAGCAGATGAGAGGAACAATTACAGAACCTGCCATAGGGGAACAATTTTTTTTAAATTTTTGTCTATTTGCTAGTTTTTCTCTTTTAAAAGTACTTTTTCCTTGTGCATGAATGTTAGGGTTTGATCTACACCCACCTTTTTTTCTTTTTCTCTTTCTCCTTTTGTTTTTCATTCTGTTTATGTGTGTATGAGAATGATTAAATATTCATCTTTTAGGGTTTTTTTGGTGTTGGTTTGTTCTTGTTCTTCTCTTTTTTAGTTTAATGTGTGTGTGAATATATGTGGGAGAGTTCCATCTGAATTCATATTTTTTTTTTAATTTTTTCTATGTTTTTTGGGGGTTTCCATTCTTTCTCTTTTTTTCCTCCATTCATTTTGTGCTGTGTGTGTGTGTGTGTGTGTGTGTGTGTGTGTGTGTGTATGTATGTGTGTGTGTGTATGTATGTGTTTGTGTTTACTGTTTTGTTGTTTGTTTTGTTTTGCTTAGTTATTATTCCAGTTTGTTTTGGGGTTAGTGTATGTGTCTGTGCATGGGAGGCTCAATGGATTTAGGTCTGCTTTCATTGTTCTGTTATTTTTTACTTTTTAAAATTTTTGTCTATCTTCATTCTACTTTTATCTGTTTTCCTCATTACTGATACTGTATCTTGTACTTAATGGGCACACACATGTACACACTGCATTGTCATATAAAGTGGTGGTGAGGAATGAATCTCAGGGATTCCATACCACAATAAGTAAAAAATGCATTTTCAAGTAGTTTCTGAAACCTAGCTCCCCATTCTCTACATTATTCTACTCTTACAACAACAAGAGACAGTAAAATTGCCATTTCACAGTCCTGCTTCAAAATAGAACAAATCCAGAGCCTGGATCAAGGAAGAATAAAGAGCTGAGCAAATATCATTAGTGAAAGCCTCTAATACCACCAAAGAATTAAAAAACCCAAGAAATCTGTCACAAATGAGGAAGAACAAAGGTAATGTCAAGTGTAACAAAGAGAAAATTCCTGAAAAATCAGTCCTCAGATCCCAAACAATGGAAGCCACCAATGACTGACCCAAGAATATGACAGGGATTAGGAAATGGATGGAAAGAGTGAATAAGGCTCAAGAAAATAAACATGGAAAGAACTTGTAACAGACATTTTAGCCATAAAAATTTCATCCAGGCAGTAAATAACAAGATGACAAGGATGGAAAGCAGAATTACTCAAGCAGCAGAAACAATCTCAGACCTTGAAGAACAGAACATGGAATTAACCTGATCTGTAAAAAGTAAATGTATAAAGAAAAATCAGAAAGAACAAAGCTTACAAAAGATGTGCAAATGTATCAAGAGGTCAAACCTATGCCTGATTGGTAACCCAGAACAAGAAAGGGAAAAGGAAAACACCTTGGAACAAGTAATTCCAGAATATTATCCAAGAAAATATCCCTCATCTCACCAGAGATCAGACCAGCTAAACACAAGAGATACAGAAAATCCCCACAAGACATTAAATGGCGAGACCAACTCCTAGTCACATAATAATTTACCTACAGAAAATAGGCAAAAAAAAAAAAAAAAAAAAAAGAGAAGGAATTCTAACGGCAGCAAAAGAGAAAGGACAGTATACCTACCAGGGAAAACCAGTCAGAATAGCAGCATTCCTATCAACAAAAACACTACAAGAAAGAAGAAACTGGAGTCCAACATTCAAAGTCCTCAAAGATGAACAATTTCAACAAAGAATTTTCTACCCTGCCAAGCTAAGCTTCATCAGTGATGGAGAATTAAAATCCTTCAAGAGAATCTCTTCCCTCAGAGATTATGCAGCTTCCAGAACAGTTCTACAGGAGATGCTTTAAAAGATATTAAGCACCAAAAAAAGAAAAAAAAAGACTGACTGCACACTTCCCAAGAGCACAACAGAGCACAAAATCAACAGAAAATACATTGCAACAACAAACTTGAAGAAACACACATACTTCAACCCCTAAACTAACAGAAAACAAGTAAACAAAGAAAAAACTTCGTAAGAACTTCATGACAGGAGTAAACAGTCACCTTTCAAAATTAGCCTGAATGTGAATGGACTAAATGCACCACTCCAAAGACACAGAATTGCAAACTGGATAAGAAACTATGACCTAATTATTTGTTGCATCCAGAAAACTTATCTCAGTATAGGAAATGCACACAGACTCAAAGTTAGAGGATGGAAAACAAGTTTCCAGGCAAATAGATTACTAAAGAAGGCAGATGTCACAATCTTAATATCAGACAAAACAACCATTAAGCTATCAAAAATTTTAAAAATTAGAAAAAAAAGATATTGACTCTAACACTATTGTAACAGGGCTCTTAAATATCTCACTAACTGCCCTAGATAGGTCATTGAGGTGAAAAAATCAACAAGGACATAAGGTAGACACTCTACCAAATGGACTTAACAGATACCTATAGATTATTCTACCCAAGAAACACAGACTATACATTCTACTCATCAATACATGGAACATTAATTAAGATCAATCACATCCTAGGGCATAAATCAAGCATACATAAATTCCATAAGGTTAAAATATCACCATGCACCTTTTCAGAACTCAGTAGAATAAAAATAAATATCAGCACCAACAAAACATCCCTAAAGTGCAAAAAGACATGGACACTAAACAACATGATGCTGAACAGCTATAGGGTCAAACAGAAATCAAACCAGAAATTAAAATATTCCTGGAAACAGATGGAAATGAAGAATATCTTTTTCAAATCTCTGGAATGTCATGAAAGCAGTTATAAGAGGGGAAATAATATCTCTACAACATACATCAAGAAATTGAAATGATCACAACTAGACAGCCTAACAAATCACCTAAAGAGCTGGAAAAACAAGACTAACAAAACCCTAACTTTAGCAGAAGTATCCAGATCTCCAAGGTAAGAGACCAAATACAGGGGATAGAAGACAAAAATATCATAGAAAACATCAACAAAACAAAAAACTGCTTCTTTGAAAGAATAAAAAAGTTTGATGGACCCCTTGCCAGAATGATAAAAAAAAAAGGATTCTTCCAGCAAGATGGTGATGGGGCAGCTTGGTCTGTAAGACCCTCTGTGAAAGAGAACACACATAAAAACTAGCTCTCTCCTGGGGGCTGCAACTCCCATCATTAGCAGCCTGATCTTCACATGGAGCTCAGCAACAACTACCGCTCAAATACCACAGCGTACTAGGCCATTGTTGCAGCCGAAGGTCCACCGCCATGACCATCTCCCTGCCCATGCCTAAGGTGACCCTAGGCTTCAGACTATGAAGCCCCCGCAAGCACAATCTACTGGGATAACCGCCACTGCTCCCACTGCCATGTCTCATCCCTCCCCCTGAGTCAGGCTGGTGGAACTCCTTTCATGTACCATGAGGCCACTGCTATGGCCACCACTACTGTTGCCTGCTCCCGCCCATCCTGGGCAGCCTCCAACTTCCACCAACCCTGGCCTGCATCGCCTGACAGTCTCCAGCTGCTGTGAATAAAGATCAACTAGAGCAGTGAGAAAGCACTACCTGCTGAGGATCCAAGGTAACAGCATCAAAATGGGAAAGACAGAAGCTCTTTCCCCTTGATAAAAAGACACAGACCAGATCTGCATGATAGACTGGGCAGGGAGGCCAGATCTGAACCAACCTCCACAGCAGTCCAGGGGCAGCTGACCCTAACTGTGAACAAATCTACCAGCCTGCAAAGACAGCTAGAAATCAAAGCTGAAAGGACATTGGACTTAATGGATTTAAAGGAAAAGTCTCAGAGTGTGCTTGGTTGGTTCTGTTAGTTTACTGACTTTATTCTAGTCCTTTTGTTTTGTTCTTTATTTTTCCATTTCTCTGTGAATGCCATCTTTGAATAGAGGAATAGCATACCAATAAAGAGGTTGGTTAGCTTGTACGTTAGCAATATTGTATGTTTTAGGTTTTTTGTATGGTTTTTGGTAGTTTGTAGTCATTGTTATTGTTTTTCTATTTACTTGTTTCAATCTTTGTGTCTTTTTTCATTTGTGAATAGGTACACTTGTCTGTTTTCTCTCTTACTCCACTCTCTCTCCACCTCCTCTTCCCCCTTTGCCTGCTCGATTCTCTTCCCTCTGTTAACCTCATTTTGCTTTCAGGAAGTAAACCTACAACCCCACTACATGGATAGATTCCAAGGTGATGGGAAATGGGTTTAAGGTTATACATACACCTGTCAACAGATATCAGGATCTGCAGATAGATTTTGAATTACACCACCCCCTTAATTAAATCTCAAAACTGAAAAAAAGTCTGCCCCCAACCTACAATCCAACTCCAGCATTGAACAAAGCAAGAGGATATACATAAGAAAGAATAAGAGACTGAATAAACAGAATAAGCAACCCCTTCACCACTGAATAACAGAATTAAAGAAGATGGGGAATTGGAGGGAAGTAAAAAGTAGGGAGGAAAAATCTGCACAAATGAAGAAAAACCAATGAAGAATATAAGTCTCACAGAGATCCCTGGAGGTCAGAAACTGAGAAAACAGACTTCAGAACACAAGCAATGAAGAACCTCTTGAATGACTGGTCACATGCAACAAACCCAGACATCAAGAAATTAATAGAGAGAATAAAAAAAATTGAGGAGCGACAAGAAGAAAATAGGAAAGAGATGATAACAGAATTAACAGCAGTAAAGAATACTGTGATGGTAATAATTAACACACAAATAAGCATGGAAAGCAGAATTAGCCAAGAAGAAAGTATCTCAGAACTTGAAGATCAAAATACAGAGCTAACCAAAACTGTCAAAAACATAGAAAAGAAGCTTAAAAAGACAGAACAAATCCTTCAAGAGATGAACAATTACTTCAAGAGACTGAACCTACGAGTAATGGGCTTTTCTGAGGCAGAGAGAGAGACAGAGACTGCACTGGAACAAACATTTCATGAAATCATTCAAGAAAACTACCCTCATCTCATCAGAGATGCAAAAATTCAAACACAAGAGATTCAGAGAACCCCTGCAAGACAACAAATGAGAAGACCAACTACCAGACACATAATTATTTGCCTAAACAAAGTAGGTATAAAAGAGAAAATTCCTAAAGCCAGCAAAAGAAATACATCAGACTACCTACCAGGGAAGATCAATCAGAATAGCAGCAGATTTATCTATGGAAACATTTCAGGCCAGGAGAGATTGAAGCCTTATCATCAAAGTTCTGAAAGATAAAAAATTTCAACCAAGAATAACCTACCTACCCAGCCAAGCTAAGCTTCATCAGTGAGGCAGAATTGAAATGTTTCCCAGTTATCCAATTCCTAAGAACTGCTACCAGACCACCTCTATAAGAAACACTTAAGAAAAGTATTGAACACAGAAGAAAAGGAAAAAAGAACAATGTTCTTCACAAGAGTATAGAAACAGATTAAAAGCACACATGAACCAACTACAAAATCAAAAGAAAGACAACAAGCAAATAGGAACAACAACAACAACAACTCTGTAAGAACTTTCTGATAGGGATCAACTCTCACATTTCAAAAATTAGCAGAATGTAAATGGACTAAATGCAACACTGAAAAGACATAGAATGGCAAAATGGATAAAATATAGTCAGGCAAAAACATATTGCCTTCAAGAGACTCACCTCACTAGAAAGGACACTCACAGACTCAAAGTAAGGGGATGGGAAACAAATTTTCAGGTGAACAGATCACCTGAAAGGAGTCACGGTCTTAATCTCGGACAAAATATCCTTTAAGCTATCAAAAATTAAAAAGATACACAAGGCCACTACGTAATGATAAAAGGTTCAATCTATCAACAAGAAAGATCCATCCTAAACATATATGCACCCAACATAGGAGCACCAACTTCCATAAAGCAGCTTCAAGGTAAACTCAAAAAAGATATTGACTATAAAACTATCATAGCCGGGGACTTTAATACCCCACTCACAACTCTAGACAGATCATCAGGACAAAAAATCAGCAACAAGATCCAGAACCTCAATGTGGCTCTTGAACAAATGGACTTAATTGATACCTACAGAACACTCCATTCAACAACCACAGAATAAACATTCTACTCATCACTGCATGGAATGTACTCAAAGATTGACCACATACTTGGCCATAAATCAAGCATAAGCACATTTAAAAGGATCGAAACTTTGCCATGAAGCTTCTTAGATCACAGTGGAATAAAAATAAACATCAATACCAGCAAGGTTCCCCCACAACCTACAAAGACATAGATACTAAGTAGCAAGATGCTAAACAACTCCTAGGTCAATGATGAAATCAAAACAGAGATTAAAAGATACCAGAAAACAAATGAAAATGAAGAAACATCTTACCAAAATCTCTGGGATGCCATGAAAGCTGTAGTAAGAGGGGAATTCATATATCTACAAATGCACATGAAGAAAATGGAAGGATCATAAATTAACAGCCTAAAAAGTCACCTAAGGAAGCTGGAAAAGCAAGATGACCAAAACCCTAACTTCACCAGAAGAATCCAGATCACCAAAATAAAAGCCCAAATCTGGGACACAGAAGACAAATAGATAATACAAAAAAAAATTCAATGAAACAAAAAGCTGGTTCTTTGAAAGAATAAACAAGATCGATGGTCCTGAAGCTAGACTGACCAAGAAAAAGAGAGGAAAGCCCAAATAAACACAATCAGAAACACAAAAGATGAAGTCACATCTGACCCCGAAGAAATAAAAAAGATCATTAGAGACTACCATGTACACTTGAATGGAAATAAACTTGAAAACCTTGAGGAAATGGAGGACATTCTGACACCACACAACCTGCCTAACTTGAAATAAGAAGAAATCGAGACCCTAAATAGACCAATAACAATCAAGTGTTGGGAGCCAGCCTCAGAGGCCTTCATGTTGACAGGGTCTGGAAGGTTGAACACTGCAGGTTGCAGGGCAACTCTGGGCAGCTATCGGCCTTGCTTCTTCTATCTCCACTCTTGATCATGCCACTGAAAACTTGTAAGTTGGAAGATGTAAAGAGTTCTATATGGGAGAAATAATTTTTATCAAATAGTAGTGTTTAGTAAAAGAAGGATTTGTTTTGTTAGAAGTATACTCTTCATTAGGCCACTCTTGGCTTTACTTCCCTTTGTTAAGGAGGCTTACAATTTTGGTTAGGGATTGTAACTAAAGTAACTTGAGCCTAGGAGGCCTTTTGTTTTACAAATGTAAAAGTCCATTCTGCCTGACAGGGGATAATTAAGGCAGATTGTAAATACCATGTGTGACATTATGGAAAGCTAGTCAGGCCAACTTGTGGTTAAGAAACCTTGAGAATGTTGTTTTATCCCAGCTAGTTGCAAAATGCTGTGTGAAGACTTACAATCAGTGTGACAATTACAGTGCCTAGAATTCAGTAGTGATTTATACTGTAGTAGGTATAGAGATAAGTAAGTTTTTGTGTGGACATTGAAAAATGGTAATCATTAGAAAATGTTATAAGTTTACAAAATTTATAGTGAATGTTAAATTTTAGAATAATGATCTTTAAGATAAACCATTAAAAGAATTTGTAACTCATTGTACGTAGATAGGAAATGGCATTCATAGATAACATTCAGGGTTAAAAATGACATGTTTGATGTTGTAGATTTAGAAAGTAAACAGGATGTCATTATGATTCAAAGAAGAATATAGACAGAACCCCTTAGAGTTAAAACAAAGATCAAAACAGGATGGACAAGAAATTTATTGAACTGGAAACTGATTAACTTTGAAACAAAGAACATGCTTCTGCCTTAAGCCAAAAACTAGGCTATAAAAAGGAGTTGCAAATGACAATAAATCGGCATCTGTCCTGCTTGCAACAGGGTCAGTGTCCATTTTCTCTCTACGCCGATGCAGTTCCTCCTTCAGGAAACCTGGAACTGCTGGAACTGGACTCCAGCAATCAAGGAAATTGACTATATAATAAGAAAACTACCTACAAAATAAGGCCTGCACCAGATGGCTTTCCAGAAGAATTCTATAAGACATTTAAGGAGGAGCTGATACCAATCCTACTGAGAGTATTCCAGGCAATTAAGAAAGATGAAACTCTTCCCAAATAATTTTATGAAGCCAACATCAATTTGATATCCAAGCCAGGTAAAGTTCCAGCAAAGAAAGAGAACTACAGGCCAATATCTTTACTGGACACAGAGGCTAAAATTCTCAACAAGATCCTAGCAAACCATATTCAACAACACATCTTAAAAATCATCCATTATGACCAAGTAGGCTTCATCCCTGGGTCAAGGCTGCTTCAACATTCATAAAACAATAAGTGTAATTAAATACATCAACAGATGTCAAAACAAAAACCACATGATTATATCATTAGATGCAGTAAAAGCTTTTGATAAAATCCAGCCCCCTTCTTGATAAAACCTTCAAACATCTAGGCATATATGGAACATACCTCAAAATACTAAAAGCCATTCTACAAGAAACCCACAGCCAGCATACTCCTAAACAGAAAATATTGGAACCATTTCCCTTGAAAACTGGAAGAAGACAAGGATGTCCACTCTCACCCCTCTTGTACAATATAGTATTGGAAGTCCAGGCTCGAGCAATCAGAAAAGAGAAGGTGATCGGGGTATCCAAATAGGAAAAGAGGAAGTCAAGTTATCTCTCTTTGCAGATACGTTTGTGTACCCTGAAAACCCAAAAGAATCTGTCACAAACCTCCTTGCACTGATGAAGGACTTTGGAAAAGTCTCAGGGTATAAAATAAATGTGCAAAAACAATCACATTTCTTTACACCAATAATAAGCAAACAGAACCCTCCCCGGAAAAGCACAATCCCATTCACAATAGCCACAAATAAATGAAATACCTTGGCATCTTCCTAACCAGAGACGTGAAAGACCATTACAATGAAAACTAAAAAACTCTGCTCAAAGAAATCAAAGATGACACAATAGCCCCCAAAATATCCATACTTATGGACGGGAAGAATCAGCACTGTGAAGATGCCCATCTTCCCTAAGGCAATCTATAGATTTGATGCAACATTCATCAAATTACAAGCAACATTCTTCTCAGACCTAGAAAAAACAATACAGGAATTCATATGAATACACAAATGGCCAAGAATATCCAGAACAATCCTCAATGAAAAGAACCAAACAGGAGGTATCACATTACCAGACTTTAAACTTTATTATAAATCTACAATAATTAAAATAGTTTGGTATTAGTACAGGAATAGGCATATAGACCAATGGAATAGAATTGAGATTCCAGAAACAAAACCTCAATTTCTCAACCAAGTCATCTTTGACAAAGCCTCCACCACCCACCCCTGTGGAGAGGACAATCTATTCAGTAAATGGTGCTGGGAAAACTTGCTGACCACATGCAGAAGATTCAAACAAGACCCCTATCTATCCCCATACACAAAAGTTAGCTCTAAATGGATCAGAGACCTAAATGTGAAACCTTAAACCATAAGAACTTTAGAAAATGCAGGACACACCCTTATGGAAGTTGAAAATGGCATCCAATTCTTGAACAAAAAGCTAAATGCACGAGTCATAAGAGATAAGATAGACAAGTGAGACCTCATTAAACTGATAAATTTCTGCAAAGCCAAAGAAACCATTGAGAGAGCAGGGAGACAGCCCACAGACTGGGAAAAGTATATGCCAACTCCATGTCTGACAAAGGCCTAACATCTTGGGTCTACAAATAACTCAAACGAGCTGAAAAGAATAAAACAAACAACCCCATTACAAAGTGGCAAAAGACATGAACAGACATCTCTCAAAAGAAGACATATGAGCGGCCAACAGATACATGAAGAAATGTTCAACCTCACTAGTCAACAAGGAAATTAATATTTAAGCTACATTGAGATACTAACTAACTTGAGTCAGAATGACTATTATCAATAACTCAAAAAATAATAGATGCTGGAGAGCATGTAGTGAAAAGGGAACACTTCTACATTGTTGATAGGAGTGTAAACTACTCCAGCCTCTGTGGGAATCTGTGTTGTGATTCCTAAAATCTCTAAAAATTGACCTTCCATATTAACCTGCAATCCCCTTACTGGGAATATACCCTGAAGAACTCAAATCACTCTATAAAAAAGATACCTGCACATGTATGTTTATTGCAGCATTGTTCATAATAGCAAAATCATGGAACCAAACATGCTGTCCATCAAAAGAGGACTGTATTAACTAATGTGGTACATATACACGATGGAATATCATGCAGCCATAAGAAAGAACAAAATCATAAATTTCACATCAACCTGGATGGAATTAGAGTTTATAATACTGAGTGATCTCTCACAGAAACAAAGATCTGAGTATCGTATGTTCTCACTCATAAGTGGACCTTGAACAATGACTGTAATACTATAAGAAAAGTTTGACAGTGCCGGGAGACTATGCAGAGGGGATAAGGAGAGGAAGGGAGGTGGGATTAACGGTAGTCAATATCTCTCTGGGGATGGGGGACACACCTCATCAACAAGGGTACCTGCACAATGCATATTTGTATACCTAACCCTTACTGTACCTCACAATTTTAAAATAAAAAAATATGTATTTTAAAAAGAGAATGCTCAAATAAACACAATCAGAAATGCAAAAGATTAAATAGAGAAGATTATCCAAGATTACTATGCATGCAAACCAGTTTGGAAATAAACTTGTTAATCTAAATGAAATGAAGAACTATTTGACATCACACAACATCTCAAGGTTGAAACAAGAAGACATTGAGACCCAAAATAGACCAATAACAACCCAGGAAATTAACTCTATCATATGAAAAATACCTACAAAAAAAACTTCTGGACCAGATGGCTTTCCAGGAGAATTCTGCAGAACATACAAGAAGGACTTGATACCAAACCTATTGATAGTATTCTAGGCAATTGAGAAAGATGGAATTCTCCCCACATCATTTTACGAAGCTAATGTCACACTGATACTCAAACTGGATAAAGATCGAACAAAAAAAAGAGAGAGAATTACAGGCCAATATTTCATATGAACATAAATACAAATTCTTCGGCAAGATTCCAGCAATTGGATCTAACAACACATCTGGAAAATGATCCACAATTTGATCATTATCCACAATGATCAAATAGGTTTCAATGCTGGGATGCAGGTCTAGTTCAACATCCACAAGATCATAAATGTAATAAAATACATTAACAGATGTAAAAACAAGAACCACATGATTACATCAGATGCAGAAAAAGCTTTTGATAATATCCAGCATGCCTTCTTGATAAAAACCCTCAAACACCTATGACATAACATACTTCAAAATAGTAAGTATCATCTGCAATAAACCCACAGTTACCATATTGCTGCTGGACAGAAACTGGAAACTTTTCCCCAAAAAACCAGAACAAGACAAGTCTACCCACTCTCACCTCTCATGTTCAACACTATATTGGAAGTCCTAGTTACAGCAAATAGACAAGAGAACAATATCAAGTGTATCCCAATAGTAAAAGAGGAAGTTTAGGTTATTCCTCTTTGTTGACAGTATTATCCTCTACCTCAAAATTCGAAGAGAATCTGTCAAAATCTGCTTGCACTGCTGAAAGACTCTGACAGCCTTGAGGTACAAAATAAATGTGTAAAAGATAGTTGCATTCCTATACACCAAGAACAATCAGAGAGAGAACCAAATAAAAAAGACAATCACATTCACAATAGCCACACAAAAAATTAAATACCTCAGTATCTTCATAACCAGAGAAGTGAAAGATCTTTACAATGAGAACTGCAAAACACTGCTCAAAGAAATCCAAGAAGACACAGCAAATGAAAAATTACTCCATGTGCATAAACAGGAAGAATCCACATTGTGAAGATGTCCAGTCTACCAAAGGCAATCTACAGATTCAACACAATACCCATTAAAATATCAATATCATTCTTCTCAGACTTGAAAATGACAATAGAGAAATCCATATGGAAACATAAACTACCATGAATAGCCAAAAAAAAAAAAATCCTTAGTAATAGAACCAAAGTAGAAGTTATCACACTACCAGATTTCGAACTTTACTATAAGACTGCAATGAGCAAAACAGCCTGGTATTTGTACAAGAACAGGCACACAGATCAATGGAACATGATTGAGATTCCTGAAGCAAAATCTCAATTTCTCAACCAGCACATCTTTGACAAAGCTCCAACAACAAACACTGGGGAGAGGAAAACATATTCAGCAAATGGTGCTGGGGAAACTGGCCGATCACAGGCACAACATTGAAACAGGACCCCTACCTATCACCATCCCAAAAAATCAACACTAAATGGATCAAAGACCTAAATGTAAAACCCCAAACTATAAGAATCTTAGATAATGCAGCAGATACACTTATGAAATTGGCCCTGGCAACAAATTTCTGAGAACACTGCAAGCAACCAAGCCATAAGAGAGAAGATAGACAAGTGGGACCTCATCAAACTGAAAAGCTTCTGTGAAGCCAAAGATACCATCAAGAGAGTGAGGAGACAGTCCATAGAATGGGAAAAATATTTGCCAATTGTATATCTAGCAAAGACCTAGCATCCAGGATCTACCAATCATTTCAAACTTGCCCAAAGGAAAAAACACAAGCAGCCCCATTAAAAGTTGGGAAAAAGTCACACATAGTCAGTTCTCAAAAGAAGTTATATGGGCAGTAAACAGCCACATGAAAAAGTGCTCAGCCTAACTAATTATCAGAGGAATGCAAATCAAAACCACACTGAGATACTACCTAACCCCGGTAAGAATAGCCATTATTAATAAAACAAAAAAGAACAGATGCTGGCAAGGATGTAGAGAAGAAGGTACACTTGTATACTGCTAGTGGGAATGCAAACTAATGCAACCTCTTTGGAAAACAGTATGGCAATTTCTGAAAGAACTAGAAATTGGCCTTCCGTATAACCAAGAAATCCCCCATTGGAGATATACCCTGAGGACTGAAATCACTCTACAAAGAAGATGCCTACACATGCATGTTTATTGCAGCACTACTTACAGTAGCAGAAACGTGGAACCAACGATGCTCCCTATCAAAAGTGGACTGGATTTTTAAAAATGTGGTACATACACACAATGGGGTTTTATGCAGCCATAATGAAGGAGAAACATGTGGACTTAGCGGCAACATGGATGAATTTAGAGTCCACCATACTCAGTGATCAATCACAGAAACAAAGAACAGAGTACCATATTTTCTCACTCATAAGCGGACCTTGAGCATTTATCATAATGCCATAAAAAAGCGACTGGCAGTAGTTTGAAACTGCCAGAGAAACAGAGGAGGGGAGGTGGGATTGGCAGTTGAGGGAAAATGCCAGTGAAGGGGGGATGTACCTCATCAACTAAAGTACCTGCATAATGAACATTTGTATACCTAACCTTGAATTGTACCACACATATTTAAAATAAAAAATTTAAGAGTAAAAAATAAAAAAATAAAAAATAAGATAAATTAACAATAAATAAAGACTAAATAGAGGCAGCATGAAGCCAACTGATTCTCTTTCCCTCCTGTTTATTTTGCACTTCACTGAAAAGGTAAACCAGAAACATTTTACTATCTGTTAATATTACACAAAAATATTATTCAAAAGATAAAACAAAATTGTACCCTGTATAGTATATTATTAATGGCATAGCAAATTTTAATAAAATCTTATAGGCACCTATCTAACCTCAGTTTGGTAAGATTTCCATAAACCTTTTGTAATCTTTTTTCCATTATCTTTCTTTTTCAATATTCTATACCCACTGAATTTTACCTAACATTCTTTTCACACTTTCAACTGAAATAAAAACTTCTGAACTCAGCAAAGTTACTTTCCCTTTAATGAAAAAACATATTATCTTGCATTCTTGCAATATTTTAACCCAAAACATGCCCTACTTTCTTTAGACACCTTGCATGTAGAATTTTTTTCTCTTTCTTGGATTATGTAGAGACACAGTCTTTTTATGTTAACCAGGTTGGTCTCAAACTTTTGTCCTAAAGTGACCTACCGTCTTCAGCATTCCCATGTTTTTGTTATACCTAGTAGTTTTAATTGCATTCATTAATTACAAAATCTTAATTATCCTTATTTTTGGAAAAAGAAACTATAACACAAGCAATTTAAATTATTAATCAAATTCATAATCAAAGACACAACACAGAGATGAAGATAATGTCTGACCCTTCCCAGGACAATGAGAAGAAAGCATTGAGTCAGGGAGAGTTTCACATTCCCATGCCCTACCATGAACTTTTGTTTATAGCCTAGAATCTAATGTCTGTAAAACACACAAGTCAAACCTTTATTAACAAGCTCAAAGAAGTAGTTTATAACCTTAAACTATCTGGCAAAGACAGGACCTGCATGACCAATTAACTCAAGCAACATATCAAAATTAAATATGTGGTTTTTCTATTTCATTTTAGAAATATTTTTAAGACTGTGTTCATGAACTAAAAAGTACTAAAGACATGAACTAAAAGGCATTTGAGTTAAAGTTTCTATTTTTTCCCATTTTATTTAAATGTTTGCTTTTTTAAAGTCAATTAATTAAAGATCTTTTTGTATATTTTGGCAGTGAAACATCATTATATACACATGACATGTATAAACACCTAGTCCCTCATGCAGACACATGAAAGCAGATCTTATAGATTTATAATATTATTAATTTGCCAGTTTTAAAATAGTCTTTTCCTCATTCACACTATAATTCTTCAAATTACCCGTTTTATTTCTCTGGGCTATTGTTAGCTAAGTAACCATCAATTTACATTTCTAAAGGGATAACTTACGTTCAGCAAGATAGAGAATTACATCTCAAAGTTCTGAGCTAAGATATTAGATGTAATTATTTTGCAATTACTTATAGGATTAATGATAGGGAGAAGGCAGAGAGTACTTCTGGGACATTCAACACGTTTTTTAAAATATAAGTTATAGGCACTGAACCTATCAATTGTACTAAAATAAAACCTAATGACTCTCCTAAAAACACACATATATGTATATATACATATGTGTATATACATATATGCATATATATTTCAATTCTAGCCCTTCATTCTGTTGAAGTATATTAAGGAAAAATCTATAAAGCATGATATTATTTTTACTACACAACACATCTTAACTTTTTGTGGTATCCAATCAAATTATATTTAATTATAATTTGTATTAATTTTCACATGCCATATATATGAACTCATCTCATAAAATGTAAGAGGGCCATTGGTTCACAAGGCTTCCAAATCCTAGTGACCTTGTTGTCATATGAGTCACCATAGCCATTTTTGTTCTGGAAAGCTTTTAAATTTTAAGCTACTCAATATATATGGCACAATGGTTCCATTTTCCCAAATTTATCAACAAAGTTGAGCCAATCTTCGTAGAACTAGAGCAATTTTCTCAATGTATTTTCTATTGTGCATTGAAGAAACTGGCAATTGTATGTATATTAGAGAAACAAAAGCATGTACCAAATTATCTTTAATCTACCTTTCAATAGAAATGGGATGAGTAAAACCCAATAGATTGTTTAGCAGGAGACGTGTACATTCTTTCACTTAGTTGAAGACCTTTACCGAGAACTCTGGTGATCCTTTTTTTTTTTTTTGAGTTGGAGTCTCACTCTGTCTCCTGGACTGGAGTGCAGTGGTCGCTCCTGGCCACCGCAGCCTCGACCTGCTGGACTCCGGCGATCCTTCCGCCTCAGCCTTCCAAGTAGCCAGAATTACAGGCATGTGCAACCACACCTAGCTGATTTTTTGATTTATTGTAGAGATGAGGTCTCCCTGCCAAGGCAGGTCTCGAACACGTGGGCTAGGGCAATCCGCTCACCTCAGCCTCCCAAAGGCGCGGGATTACAGGCTGAGCCACCGAGCCCGGCTGCTGGTAATTCCTTTTTAGGACAAAAGTGTTCCTCCATAATTCTAAATATGGATCATTAACTCTGCTAAGAAAATTCAAGAAAAAGACATATTTTTATTTTTGTGAATATGTACCTTGACATGAAATCACTGAATCACATGGTACTCTATGCTTTACCACTTGTAACATTTTCTGTTTCTCAAAACTACTGCCCAAGTTTTTATTTTCATCAACAGTGGAAAGTTTCAATTCTGTTGCCCACCTATGCATTGAAAAGAGCAAACCTGTACTGAGTGGGTATTCAGAGAAACTATAATATAACAGGGTGCAAGAAAATAAGTACAAGGTAACTCTGAGAAAACCATGGCATACTCTTTTAACTTTCCCTAGTCTTCCCACACTTGGATCCATGTTATTTTCTATCTGGTATAAGCCAACTCACTTTTAAGTAAATTTAAAGGAATGGGTGGGTGGAGAGGGTAGAGCAATTCAGTCAGATAGGGAAGAACTGGCCAAAGAGAACACCTAAGGAGATAACATTTTAATGAACGATGAAAAGCTGAAAAATATGAAGCAAAAACTATCTGTGGGAAGAGCATAAAATTTGAACAAGAATATCTTGTCTTTATGTAGTGTCTCTGTATTTAAGATTTTGGATTCTGGATGAGTGCCTAATGTAAAAAACAGCACTGATCTCTATCCTTCTTACTAATGACCTTTTCTTGATTTTTATAACCCCTCACATGGAGTAGAATGATCTTGTGAAGTCAGCATTTAAAAAAATAATAATATTAATAGATAACCATTACTGTGAGTGAATCCCAATAAAAGATATTGAAAATAAAGAATCAAAATATATTGCATATCTTTATTTCTTTTCTGCCATACTTATGTAAATGTACAATTTTTACTTTCAAAGTCAAAAAAACTATTGGTCATGAAATTTTACCATGTATGAAAGCAATGAGATCCAAAACTTGTCCTTGCCCTTTAATAATGTTCCCTAACTTTGCAAGAGTGATATTGTCATTTTTATATACAGATTACTTTTGTAGAATTAAATTGCATTGCATTCCATGTTATATTTGAGGAATTATTTGCACAAAAAGATTTTGCATTTATCAACATATTTTTAAATTATTCAGTTTAACTTTACATTTTGATGATTTTTTTGTGTGATATAAAACAAACTTTTTTTATAGACAGAAACCACAGCTTCTGCTTCTTGTGTACTCTAGTCCAAGTTTTGACAAATTGTAATAAGTTTTTCAAGGATTTCTGTTCTTGTTAATCTTTATGTTTGTTAAAATTCTTATGTATTTTCAAATTGAAAAATGCCCTTCGTATTTGATGATTTTCTTCATTCAATATAAAATTATAGAATATATGTATATATTATTTTTTATCAAAATTCTGGGTATATTCCCAGGAGGGGTATTGCTGGATCATATGGAATGTCAATGTCAATGTCTAGTTCGTTTACAACTAGGGACTTTGATCAGGAATTGGTTTCCAATTCCAATTTCCATAAGAGTATCTCCTGCATTTTCTAAGATTCTTTTAGTTTGAGGTTTTATGATTAGGTCTTGGATACATTTAGAGTCTGTATATGGGAATAAATAGGGGTCCTGTTTCAATATTCCACATGTGATCATCCAGTTTTCCCAGTGTCATTTACTGAATGAGTTCTCCTCTCCCCAGTGGTCGTTGGTGGAGTCTATGTCAAAGATGACTTGCTTGAGAAATTGAGATTTTGCTTCCAGAATCTCTATCCTTTTCCATTGGTCCATAGGCCTATTCTTGTACCAATACCATACCATTTTGATTATTGTAGCCCTAGAGTAAAGTTTAAAGTCTGGAAATGTGATACCTCTCATTTTGTGTCTTTTGATAAGGATTATTTTGGCTATTCATGGTAGTTTATGTTTCCATATGAATTTCTGTGTTGTCATTTCCAGGTTTGGGAAGAATGATATGGGTAATTTAATGGTTATTGCTTGAATCTGTAGATCCTTAGTTAGGAAGGACATCTTTTTTTTTTTTTTTTAGTTGGAGTCTCACTCTGTTGCCCAGACTGGAGTGCAGTGGCCGCTCCCAGCCAGTGCAACCTCAACCTGCTGGGCTCCGGTGATCCTTCTGCCTCAGCCTTCGGAGTAGCCGAAATTACAGGCACGCACTACCATGCCTGGCTGAATTTTTTATTTTATTGTAGAGATGAGGTCTTGCCAAGATGCCCAGGTGGGTCTGGAACCTGCGAGTTCATGTAGTTCATTCACCTCAGCCTCCCAAAGCATGGGATTACAGGCTGAGCCACCAAATCCAGCAGGGATGGACATCTTAACGATGTTGAGTCTTCCTATCCATAAAAATGGAATAATTTCCCATTTATTGTGTCTTCTTGTATTTCTTTTGCAGTGTTTCACAGTTTTAATTTTAAAAGTCTTTCACTTCTCTGGTTAGGAAGATGCCAGTGTATTTATTTTTTGTTTGTGGTTGTTGTGAGTGGTATTGTGCTTTTTAT
>NW_007231493.1:67570-143452 GCF_000164805.1 Carlito syrichta | reverse complement strand
TGAGAGGAGAGAGAGAGAGAGGAGAGAGAGAGAGAGAGAGGAGAGAGGAGAGAGAGAGGAGAGAGAGAGAGGGGAGAGAGAGAGAGAGGGGAGAGAGAGAGGGAAGAGAGAAAGAGAGAGAAAGAGAGAGAAAGAGAGAGAAAGAGAGAGAAAGAGAGAGAAAGAGAGAAAGAAACAGGTCCCGGGAACGATTCCTGAGAGGCTAGAGAGTGAGAAGGGCTTCCATTCATCAGCCAGTATCCTGGACAGAGGATCAATGGAGCCTGTGTAAGGATGTGAGAAACAAATGAGAAAGGGTGTCTCCTTAGCTCCTCGTCTCACTGGAGGCAGGCCTTCCGACCAGTGAGTAGGTTCCTCCTGTGCACGTTGGGAGACCTGGCACCAGGATTTTCACAAAGGGCTGGAGCCCCAGCAAAAACTACTGAAAGGAATTGGAGGTCTTGCAGGTCACGTTTAAAGACCCTCCTCCCTTGTCTAAGAGTAGAATAAAAGTTTAACTCATCAATGATGTTACTTTGTACTGAGCAGAGTTGAGGTGTTCATGAGGCTCACTAGAAGCAGCTCATCTCAGGTGGTGAGAGTAAAAGGTAGATGGGAGGAGAGAGCCAAGCACCTTGCCCCTCACCTGGTCGGGTGCTGGCGGTCTGAGACCTTCCTTTGGGGGCCTTCTTGCCTTCCAGGGAGAAGCCCTGGCAAAAAGACCGTCAGTTGCCCTCTAGTCTAGTCCATGGAGAGACTCGGAGATCGTGGCTGAGGGAGAAGATAGGGTGGGAGACGAAGGTCTGCTCTCTATCAGAACCCAGCAGATTGCAACCTTCTCCCTGGGATCTTCAGTTTCACCAGAGAGCAGCCACGGCCAGAGCCGTCAGTTGTCACCAGGTCCTAGCACAGCCCACAGGGAGACACAGATTTGAAAAGAGGAGAATGAGGAAAGAAACACAGAGGCACCACCAAAACGAAAGTTGAACTGTGGCAGGGTAGGCCGGTGTCACGAGAATAACGCAAAGGTTTGCAAAAGTTAAGCAAAAGAACTTATTATCCACACTCCACCGACAGAAAGAAGGCCTACACTCACAGGCAAGTGTGGTCCAGAGGCTTGGGTGCAGGTGGTATTTAAAGTTTGAGCTTTTACGTGGAAATAAGGGATGCGGAAGAGTTTTCCCAGCAGCTGCGTTCTCAGGCCTTGGCAACATCAATCAGGTGGCTTGAGGTTATCAGGGCAACCTGTGTCTTGTGACTTCAGGCAGGGGACTCCTGGGCAGTCATGGAAGGTTGATCACAACAGAGTGTTCAGTCAGCCTTACTTCATGGACCTGAAAAACAAATGCTGGGAAAGAAGCAGCCAAGGGGTTACAAGCCGTTATTCATTTTACTTAAACAAGGGGTTTTGTGAACTAATCAATGACAGGCTAGAACAAGCTGTTGCTGTAAGCATGATTGAGCTGGGCAGACTTCTGTGATTGCTCTCTAGGTTTTTTACCTGAAGTTTCTTTATTGTAAAAGTTGAGCTGTTAACCCTTTCAGGGTTAATGTTTCTATTATACAAATTTTAAAAAACAATAAGATAGACAACCCAAGGAAAATGAGTAAAGAATATGAATAGGCAGTTCATAGAAACAAAAAATACAAAAGGCGAGTTCATACATGAAAACATGCTCTATCTTTCATAATTATGTAAAGTTAAAAATTAAATCTGTATATCATATGAGTGAAAATTAAAACTTGATGAAACCTAATCCTGACAAGGACATAAAGAAATGGGCACTTGTATATATGGTGGTTGAAAGTGTAAATGGTTGCAATATATTTGAAGGGCAGTTTAGCAATATCAAAACTTCAAATGCACATACCCTTGCCTCCAGAGGTTGGATCCGATAGCTCATATCTGATATACATTCTAGGGTATGCATTACAGGATTGTAAAAGCATTAGAAACAAAGATTTAGGGCTGAGTGAGGTGGCTCACTCTTGTAATTCCAGCACTTTGGGAAGCTAAGGCAGGAGGATGCGTGAGCCCAGCCGAGGCAACATAGTGAGACCTTGTTGCTACATGAACTTAACCAGGTTTGGTGATACACAGCTGTAGTCCCAGCTACTCTACTCGGGAGGCTGAGGCTGAAGAATCAGCTGAGCTCAGGAGGTCAATGCTGCAGTGAGCTGTGATCATGACACTGCAGTCCAGCATGGGTGACAGAGAGAGGCCTGGACTCAAGTCTTTTTTTTTTTTAATCGGTAGGTGGCCAGTCACATTGACATAACAAAATAAACCAGCATTCAGCCATTAGAAAGAGAGAACTACTTGGGCTGATATGAAAAGAGCTCTGATACATCAAATGAAAAAAGGTATAGAATAGTCTGACAGTATGATTCTATTTGTGTTTATGTATGCTATGGATTTATAAAAATATCTTGAGTCTGTAACATCGCACTTTGGGAGGCCAAGGCGGGAGGATTGCTAAAGGCCAAGAGTTCAAGTCCAGCCTGAGCAACATAGTGAGACCCTATCTCTATCAAAAGTAAAATATAATAAAATACATTTTAAAATGTGAAAAAATATCTTGAAAAATTGACAAATATCCCTGAAGAGTAGGACTGGGGCTTGAGGAGAAGAAGAGAAATTTTGATTTAAAAAAAATTGTATATGACTTTGATTTCTGTATTAAGTATGCCTTTGTTTCGCAATTTTACAAAGTTGCTGCCTTGTCACTTGTCGTCCCTACCATTCAGGTGTTCACCAAAAGAACCCATATAAGCTCTCGATCATTCTCCTAATGGGAAGAAGGATGCCAGACAGGACTCAAGTGACCCCTTTGTCTGTCCTTATTTAACTCTACACCATCAAGACCAGTGACTCCTGCTCCTGACTAAATGATTACAAGTCACATTATTGCACTTGTTGATTGTTTTCGTGGAGTGTTTTCCCCCTAATGTAGCCTCCTATGGGCACTAGCCTCCAAACTGCAGGTCCATTTCAGCTGTATTGCTTTTTAGTGTTAGCTGTGTCTCTGCTTCCACTCTTTTTTGGGGTTCTTGCAGACCTTAATAGACATTTTAGAAGACTTTCTTGTTCGTCCTTAATAACAGCTGTGTTCATGGTTCAGGATCAGAGCTCAGGATGAGGAACCATATCCATCTCTGCTCTGAAACTATTCATCTCTGCCTTCCTGAAGTCCAGGATATTTTTATTCAGCACAAACCCACTGGGCCCCCAGAGTGCTAGGATGGCACAGTGGGGAATCAGACAGGAGGCCAAACACCAAAGGGCTTAAGGTCTGCCAGGAGCAGATGTGTAGGCCTATGAATAATGATTATTTTAGCCGTCAAAGTAACACTCCAACACATCCTTGACTTTCCTTGCACACATTTAAGTCTTTTAGGAGGTGGTGGGGCAAGGAAAATGGATTTTCTGGTCCGTTTCCCCCATCCCACTCCTAATCTCATTGTAATGCTATGGCGATATCAGTTAAAAGAAAAAGGTCTTCCAATCCTGTTTTTTTTTTTTTTTAACTTTAAAAATTTTTTTATTTTAAAATTGTGGGGTACGAGGATATGGCAATTCTGGTTCTTGAAACACCCTGTAGCACAAAGGGAGAATACAGAGTAATTGGCAAGAATGTGATTGTTCTTTTTCAGTTGGGAGATTATAAAACAGGCATTAAAAGTTCTCCGTTTGGGAGAGAGTGTGTGTGTGCATGCACACGTGGGGAAGCTGAGAATGAGGAGGGAAAATCTGTGTGCTTTTCTAACACAGCCGGCATAGAGGATGGTGGAGAAATGTGGAGGGGAGTTTGGAGTCCCTTCCTCCACTAGCATAAAAATTGCAGCAACTGCAAATTAAATGCTGCGACCCCAGGAGACAAGCAGCTCTTTCCAAAAGAACCACATGTCTCAATCAAGTTCCCTGAAAGGGAGGGTGAGCCAGATGGAGCAGCTCTTCAAGCCTCCTGGAGCTGGAGCTGCTAGAGTAGAACCTTCAGCCCTGCTCCAACCTGCTCAGGGATGCTTGGCAAGTCTCTTAACACCTTCTTCCTGAGCTTTCACTGACAGAAATTCGGGGTGTAACTAAAGTCCCTTGCCAGGTTGTGTTCTAGGAGGGGTGGACTGGTGGCTAGGAAAGGTGGCTAACTCCCCCCAGGTCTCTGAATAGCCTTGGAATAACATCTCGGCGTGGTTTCCCCCATCTGCACAATGAAAGCATTGGACAAAGTCTCTAAGGATCCTGACAACACTATGACCACCTTTGAATCCATTCTCCTCTCTTATTACATCCAGCCCACCTGGCCCAAAGCATGAATGAGAATGGAGAACCCAGGGAAACTATCCCCCTTGCCAGCCTGACTCTACCAAGTAGCTCCAGCTGTGCCATCTCCATAGCGCTGGAGCAATTCCTCATTTTTAGGGAGTGAGTGGGAGGTCCAAGAGCACAACAGTGCTTTACTCAGCAGCTTCAAGCAGGAGAAGAGATGGGAGTTGAAATGTCAGGAGGAGCTCTGAGCTTAGAGCAGGCAAGAACGGTCTCCTTAGCCCACAGCCCTTCACTGGGGCCACTGGGAAGTCAGGAGCGGACCCCAGCCCCTGTCCAGAGCATCCTGGCCCAGGGATCTGTTAATTCTTCACAGGACCCAGCATGAGGCAGCCCAGACTTGGATTTTCAGTGTCAGAAAGACATGGCGGTGTCCTGGAGTGGAAAGAGCCCCTGGAGTTAGGCAGCTGTTTTCACTTCCCAGCATTTTCACTTACCGGTGGTGTGACTTGGGGCAGATTGCTAGCCTCCATGTAGTGCCAACTTCACAGAGTTGTTATGAGGATTTGATGAGATAAATAAGAAGACCCAGCAAGATGTCTGGCATGTGATAAGTACTCAGCAAATGGCAGATTATTTCTTTTTAATTTAATTTTATTTCCAAGATGTGGGGTATAATTCAGGATTAGGCATACAAGTGGTCACGGTACAGTGAAAGTTTGAGCTTCCCTTTTGTCCCCACTTCGCCTGGTTGCAGATCAGGTATACTTATTGATGTTATGTGCCCCACACTCCCCTGGAAGTTTACAGCTATTTTCAAATCTCTTTCTTCTAGTATTATGGTAAATGTTCAGAGTCTGCTTGTGAGTGAGAACATGTGGTACTCAGTTCTTTGTTTCTGTGATAAATCACTGAGTATTATAGACTCTAAATCCATCCAAGTTGCTATGAAATTCATAATTTTGCTCTTCATGGCTGCATAATATTCCACTGTGTATATGTACCACAATTTTTTCAATCCAGTCTAGTTTCGATGGCCAGCACAGTTGGTTCTATGTTTTTGCTATCATGAATAGTGCTGCAATAAACATGCGTGTGCAGGTATTTTTTCTTTAAGAGTGATTTAAGTTCCGCCGGGTATATTCCCAGAAGTGGGATTGCTGGGTCACATGGAAGGTCAATTTCTAGTTCTTTTAGGAATTGCCACACTGTTTTCCATAGAGGTTGAACTAGTTTGCATTCCTACCAACAGATTATGTCTGTGAATAATGGATCATCAAGGTCAATGGTGCTCAATCCCCTGGCCACACATCAGAATCATTTAGAACTTTTAAAATATCCAATGTTGAGGCCTGCCCTTCAGAACACCCAGAAATAGAATCCATGCTTCAATATCAATATGCTTCCCAGATGCTTCTGTTTCCAGCCATAGGGGAGTACTTGGAACTGAATTTACCCTGACAATTTTAATGCCCAGAAAGGTAAACAGAATACAAGATATGGTAGTTTTCAGATATTAGCCAACAGGAAGGGCAAGACTGTGATCTTTTGAGAGACAGGAAACAAAGTGAGTAGTGCAGTCTCATCAATTTACCGCTCTGAGTTGAAAACAGATTAAAATTCAGACAGACCAAGGTGGCTAAAATTTGTGAGCAGAGTACTGGGGTGGTGAGAGCTGAAAAGAAAGAAAGAGCTCCAGAGTATTGGAAAAAACTCCTCGTGTCTTTGGCTAAGAACTCATCTAAACATGTATGAAAGAAAACCGCCCGAGATCAGAAATAAACCATGAGAAAGCAATAGGCTGAACAATTTTCAAAGCTCAAACAGGGCTGGGAATTGTTCTTGTTTACCCCAAACCAGAATGGAAAACTTCGTAATATAGAAGACATCATCTAGAGTCCCCAGAAGGGTGTCATCTCAGTAGTGGCACTAAATTAAAATAAAGGGTACGCTGGACTCATCCTTAAAAGAAAAAAGCCTTGAAAGGATCCAATTCATTCCAAGTAACTTACTTGTGCCTCAGAATAGAACTTGAGAATATTTGTAGGAGTAAATACCCCGCACCCAACCAGGTAAAATTCACATTGTCTGGCATCCAACCAAAAACCACTAAGTGTACTAGTGTTCTATAGCTGCCACAAGAAAGTACCACAGATATAATGGCTTCAAGTAACACCTATTTACTGTAGTATCTGTGGATAAGAGGTCTGGGCATGGCATAGTTCTTCTAGGCTCTCTGCTTATGGTCTCATAAGACTGAAATCAAGATGTCAGTTTGCCGCATTCTCGTCAGGATCTTGGAATCACCTTCCAAACTCAACTTCAGGTCGTGCAGTTGTAGGACTGAGTCTTTCACTGTTTTTTGTTTCTTTGTTTGTTTTGGTTTTGTTTTTTGTTTTGTTGGCTGGCAGCTAGGAGCTACCCTCCTCATGATACCGCCTCTATCTTCAGACCAGCAATAGTTTATCAAGTGCCCCTCATACTTCAGATCTCCACAACTTCTTCTTCTTCTTCATTTGCATTTAAAAACTTGTGGTTATATTGGGCCTGCCGGGATAAACCAACATAATCTCCCTATTTTAAGACAAAATCAGTAAACTTAATTATATCTGCAAAGTATCTTTTTATGTAAAGTAATATATTCACAGCTCCCTGGATTAAAACATAGAGTGTTCTTTAGGATCAGACACGCAAAAAAGCAGAAAAATGTGACCCAACTAGGTGAAAAATCGATGAATGGAAGTAGACCAGAAATGTCAGAGATGATGGAATTAGCATACAAGGATGTTAAAACAACTGATATAAATATACTCCATATGTTCAAGAAGGTAAAGAAAACACGATTATAATGAAAATAAAAATGGAACTCATTAAATTGGAACTTTTAGAGATAAAAAATTCAATACGTAACATTTAAAATATACTGCATGAGATTAACCACAGATTAGACACTGCAGAAAGAAAAGGACAGTAAATCTGAAGACATAGCATAGCAATAAAAAAACTACCCAAAAATAAGTAAACAAGGAGAGAAAGAAAAACAGAAAAAAAATACATAGAACTATGGAACATTTTCAAGTGATCTAATATGAGCCACGAAAACGGAGACAAAATCTTTTGAAGGTGACTAAAACCTTCACAAATTTGAGGAAAACTATAAACCCACAGATCAAGAAGGTCAATAAACCCAAAGCAGAAGAAAAATGAAGAAAACTGCACCAAGACACCTTGCAATCAAATGTCATAAAATGAAACCAGTGATAAGCATGAAAAATCTTAAAAACAGCCATTGGAGAAAAAACAAGTTGCACACAGAAGAACACAGGAAAGGAAATAGGCTTCTTGCGAGAAATGATATAGCTCAAAAGACAAGGAAGTGACACCTTTGAAATACTAAAAGAAAACGGGTCAACTATAATTTTTAAAAAATGTTTGTATAAATGTATGTGGGACAAGTGAAATTTCGTTACATGCATAGATTGTGCAGTGGCCAAGTCAGGGCTTTTAGAGTATTCATCACCCAAATAATGTATACTGTACTCATTAGGTAATTTCTCATCATCCACCTTCCTTCAAACCCCCGACCCTTCCGAGTCTACAGTTTCTATCAGTCCTCACTCTATGTCCATGTGTACACATTATTTAGCTCCCGCTTACAAGTGAGAAAATGCTGTATTTGTCAAAATTGCTACTTCAGATTGCACAAACATCATTAGTCACATGAAATTAAGTAATTGATAAAGACAATGTCTTTACACCTTATATGTTTTGTCTTCCAGGTTTAATAAAGTTTTGTCATAAGCTGTGTATAGTTTGAAATAATTTGGTAAAGTATGCTTTTGTGAACAAAACTAAAAGCATTTACTTTTTTTCCCTACTTGGTTCCTCCAAAATTCAGAAACTATTTGTGAGTATTCTTATTTTTATTTATATAAGTTCAAGGAAAATCTGCTCTCTTTGTAAGTAGGATACAATTAGATTCATTAGTTGCATTACCAAGATTTTGGACTGAAATGACATGTTTTTACTTTATTTTGCTATAAAGATGTGAGGTACAAATCAAGATTAGGTACATAAGTAGTCTACATGCAGGTGAAGTTTGGGTCTTCAGCTGATCCTCACTTCGCCCAGTTTAGGATTAGGTACCCTTATTGATGTTATGTCCCCCTTTCCTTCCACACCCTCCCCGTCCTGGTAGTGTCCTGCAACTGCTAATCCTTCTCTTGTAGTATTGTCATAAATGTTCAGACCCACTTATGAGTGAGAATATGATGTATTCAGATCTTTGTTTCTGTGATAGATCACTGAGTATGACGGACTCTAAATTCATCCAAGTTGCTTCAAAGTCCAAGATTTTCTCCTTCTTTATGGCTGCGTAATACTCCATCATGTGTAAGTACCACATTTTCTTGATCCAGTCCACTTTAGATGGGCAGCAGCATTGGGTTCATGTTTTTGCTATTGTGAATAGTGCTGCAATAAATATACATGTACAAGTATATTTTTTGTGGAATGATTTGAGTACTTCCAGGTATATTCCCAGGAGGGAGACTGCTGAGTTATCTGGAAGGTCAACTTCTTTTTTAAAAAAAAAATTTTTATTTTAAAGATGTGGGGTACAAGTCAAGATTGGGTACATAAGTGGTTTATGTATAGGTGAAGTTTGGGCCTCCCCTTGGACTTCACTTTGCTTGGATTAGGATCAGGCACCCATAGTGATGTTATGTCATTCCCCCTCCACCCCCCGGTAGAGTCCCACTACTTCCAATCCCTTCCTTGTAGTATTATGCTAGATGTTCATGGTCCAGAACATGTGGTGCTCAGTTCTTTGTGAAGGTCAGCTTATAGTTCTTTTAAGAATCACTACCCTGTTTTCCATAGAGGTCGCACTAATTTATAGTCCTACCAGCAGTGTAGAAGCATTCACTTTTCTCTGCAACCTTGCCAACATCTTTGCTTTTTTATTTATTACTAATGGGCATCCTTGCTGGAGTTAGGTGATATCTCATTGTGGGTTCGATTTGCATTTCTCTGATGATTAGTGAGGCTGAGCATTTTTTCATGTATCCGTTGACTGTATCATTCTTCTCAGACCAGGAAACAATACAGATATTCATATGAAAGCAGAAAAGAGCATGAGTACCCAAAGCAATCCTCAGCAAAAGCAAAAGAAACATAGTGGGAGGTATCACATTTCTAGACTTTGAACTTTATTATAAGGCTACAATAATCAAAACAGCCTGGTACTGGTAAAAGAACAGGCATATAGACCAATGGAACAGGATAGAGATTCTGGAAGCCAAAACTCGATCTCTCAACCAACTCATCTTTGACAAAGCCATCAATAATAACCACTGGGAAGAGGAGATCTTGTTTAAAAATGGTGCTGGGAAAACCGGCTGACCACAAGGAGAAGACTGAAACAGGACCCCTACCTATCACCATATACAAAAATCAACTCTTAATGGACTAAATACCTAAATGTAAAAGCTCAGACTGTAAGAATCTTAGAAGAAAATGCAGAAGGCACCCTTATGCACATGAGGTAGGCAACCAATTCTTGATCATAACCCCAAAAGCATATGCCATAAAATATTAGACAAGTGGGACCTTGTCAAACTGAAAAGCTTTTGCACAGCAAAATAAACCATCAAGAGAGCAGGGAGACAACCCACAGAATGAGAAAAAAATATTGGCTAATTGTAGCCAATATTGGCTATCTGACAAAGGCCTAACACTCAGAATCTACAAGGAACTCAAACAAGAGGTAAGGAAAAAAATGAAAGCACATCAAAAAGTGGGCCAAACTGTATGTCTGTCAAAGGCCTAACATCTAAGATCTAGGAACTCAAACGTGCTGAAAAGAAAAAAACAAATCACCCCATTACAAACTGGGCAAAAGATATGTATAGACACTTCTCAAAAGAAGACATACAAGCAGCCAGTAAAAAATGCTCAGCCTCAATAGTCATCAAAGAAATGCAAATTAAAACCACACTGAGATACACCTAACTCCAGTCAGGATGACCATCATCAATAACTCAAAAACAACATACGCTGTAGAAGACGCAGGGAAAAGGGAACTTCTACATTGTTGGTGGGAATGTAAATTAATGCAACCTCTGCGCAAAACAGTTTGGCGATTCCTAAAAGATCTAAAATTTGACCTTCCGTATGACCCTGAAATCCCCCTACTGGGAATATACCCAGAGGAACTCAAATCACTCTATGAAAAAGATACCTGCACATGTATGTTTATTGCAGCATTGTTCACAATAGCAAAAACATGGAGCCAACCGTGTTGCCCATCGAAAGACGACTGAATAAAAAAAATGTGGTACATATATACAGTGTGGAATATTATGCAGCCATAAAGGACAAAATTATGAACTTCACAGCAACTTGGGTGGACTTAGAGTCTATGATACTGAGTGATCTATCACAGAAACAAAGAACTGAGTATCACATGTTCTCACACATAAGCAGACCTTGAACAAGTATAGTAATACTATAAGAAAAGGTTGGCAGTAGCCGGAAATTGGCAGGGGGCGGGGGGAGGAGTCAGGATTGTCAATAGTGGGAATATGCTGGGGGAGGGGGAGCACACCTCATCAACAAGGGTATCTGCGTAATGAACATTTCTATACCTATCCCTGAATTGTACCCCGCATCTTTAAAATTAAATATTAAAAAAAAAAGTGGGCAAAAGGCATGAATAAACACTTCTTGAATGAAATCTCATATTTTAAAATGGGTATAAAATGCCTGCCTTCAAGAGTTTCCAGCTTTACAGTGAGTAAAATTTCAAAGCTGGCAGGCCCAAGAGTCTTGAGACTGTAAGTAAAATCTAAAGCCTGCCTTAGTTTGGCTTCCTGCCCTCAAAAGGTGCTAAAATCTGAGATTTTCTATATGATCAATGTGGAAAGAAATGTTATGCTTCTAAGAAATACTAAGGTACTCCTGTTATTAGACTGTAACCCTGTACACTGTTTACACATTCTTGTTCTCTGCCTGTAGACTGGACTAAATCCTAAATTCTCCCAATTTCCTCCAATATTTGGCTATAACTAAATCCTGATGAAGTCCCCAGGCCCTCTTCCCACATTCTTACTGGGGAAGTTCTGGGTACATTCAGGGGATTTCCCCTTCTTAAATTTAACTAAGTAGGGGAATTAGATATCAGAATTGGGGACAAACTAGATCCATTGGATACTATGGTCAGCAATTAGAACCTAGTGCTCAGGGACTTCCCCTTGTATCAAAGTAATTGATGCAGTATTTTCCTTTGTAAAAGCCACAGAGAGGATCATTGTGGGGCCACCTTTCACTGTCTATGTTCCATACTTCTTTGAGGCTTCCTCAATTCACATCACAAGCTTAGCAAACCATGAGGTTCTCGTTCAATCCTCATCTCACCTTATCATCACCTGATATAACTTGCTTCATTCCGTCACTTTTCTAATGCTAGGTCTGCCCAACAAGCAGAACTGCATGCTTTTACTAGGGCATGTAGTTTAGCCAAAAATAAAATCGTCAATGTTGATACAAACAGCAGCTATGCCTTCAGGGTAGCCCGTGACCTTGTTATCTGTATAAAATATGTCTACGATGCAATCTTTGAAAACCACTGCATAGCTCCATGTACCACTTCCCACTACCGAATGGTGCCAAAAGCAATGAGATTTTGTTCAGCTCCTTGGCTCTCAAGGATATGAGTACATATGGATACTAGTACATATGGTTATGTACTAGTTATGGTTTGCATGTTTTCACATTTAGTTGAAGCCCTTTGTTGCTGGCAGGCCACAGCTATGGCAATAACTAAAGACCTGCTGAAAAAATCGTAACAACATGGTGAGTCTTTAGAGAGCTTCATAGTGACTGAGGAACTCATTTTACAGAGCATATTATTCAAACTGTTCTTAAAATGTGGCCTATTTATTAACCTTTCCATTGTGCTTACCACTCCCAGTCCTCCGGGCTGGTGAAACGGATCAATGAAATAATAAAAACACAACTGTGCAGCAGCGCTTAGACTGCCATGGCCTGAAACCCTTCCTTTAGTCCTCCTTAAGCCTTTCAGCTGTCTCTATCTGTAGATCTGAATTAATTCAGACGGTTGGGGTAGTTAGCAAACCTATGGCAGTTTCTAAATCTTTACCTATCCTCTTCCAACTAGGAACCCTTACTGGCAGTCATGTTTTTCTTTGTCTTGTCACCCCCCATATATCTTCTGGAAAGGGACTTATTAGAATCTGCTAGGCCCATATTTTCCTATCCCCCAAAAGGCAAAATAATATTTGAATTATCCTCACCAGGAGATTTTGCCACAGAAGCAGCTTTTGTCTAAATTTCCATCTATTCATTTGGCCTGACCAATGCTACCTACTTTGCTCTCCAGGAACTCCCTCTGAGAATCTTGGGCCACAATCCAACACAGACGATAACCCCATAGAATATAACTGGAAACATTCTTAAGGATTTGATTTACCTGGAGAGTTTAACTCTAGCGAGGGATCAAGATAAGGAAGGTTTCTGGGGTCCTGGTTAAGACTAGATTCTGCTTTAAATGAATATATGGTCAGAAACCTTTCCTGCACTGTTAACAGAATTGCCCGCTCCACTGCCCAAGCCATCAGGACACAGTACAGGCCCCTAGTTACCCCTTGCTCGTGTGTTCCTAGACAATCACAATACTTTAATCTATCATCTCACTGCACAGGGTGGTGCTTGTGCTGTCGCTAACACTTGCTGCTGCATCTGGGTAAATACTTTCAGTCAGGTTGAATTGGAAATATCTATGGTCCAAAATCTAGCCAGATCTCTGAAAGGAACACATTCAGAAAGCTCCTTGGATGAACTTACTAGGTTAAATGTTCAGCTTCCAAATATTTTCGTCTCACTTTTCCCCTTGATATAGGATCCCTTTTGTGTTCTGCCCTACAATTCTTTTTTTTTTTTTTCAATAAAGATGTGGGGGTACAATTCAGGGTTGGATATCCAAACATTGATTATGCAGGTGCCCTTATTGGTGACATATGCCCCTCCCCCCCAGCAGTTTCCCTCAACTGCCAATCCCAACCCCCTCCCTGACAGTTTCCCACTACTGCCAATCCCTTTCTTATAGCATTATAACAATTGTTCAAGGTCCACTTATGAGTGAGAACATATGGTACTCTGTTCTTTGTTTCTGTGATAGATCACTGAGTATGATATACTCTAAATCCATCCAAGTTACTGTGAAGTCCATATGTCTGTCCTTCTTTATGGCTGCATAATATTCCATTGTGCATATATACCACATTTTAAAAATCCAGTCCAGCTTCGATGGGCAACATGGTTGGTTCCATGTTTTTGCTATTGTGAATAGTGCTGAAACAAACATGTGTGCAGGTATCTTTGTAGAATGATTTTAATTCCTCCGGGGGATATCCCCAATAGGGGAATTGCTGGATCATATGGAAGGTCAATTTCTAGCTCTTTCAGAAATCACCACACTGTCTTCCAAAGAGGTTGCACTAGTTTGCATTCCTAGCAGCAGTGTAGGAGCATTCCTTTTTCTCCACATCCTCGCCAGCATCTGTTATTTGTTTTATTCTTGATGGCCATTCTTACTGGGGTTAGGTGGTATCTCAAGGTGGTTTTGATTTGCATTTCTCTGATGATGAGTGAGGCTAAGCACTTTTTTCATGTGTCTGTTGGCTGCCTGTATATCTTTTGAGATGTGTCTATTCATGACTTTTGCCCACTTTTTAATGGGGCTAGTTGTTTTTTTTTTCTTTTGTCATATTTGAGTTCCTTGTAGATCCTACATCTTAAGGCTTTGACAGATATACAGTTGGAAAATATTTTTTCTCATTCTGTGAGCTCTTTTGCTGCTCTCTTAATGGTTTCTTTTGGTTTGCAGAAGCTCGTTAGTTTTATGAGGTCCCACTTGTCCATCTTATTCACAAGGTATGGGCATTTAGGGTTCTGAATAGGAATTGGTTGCCAGTTCCAATTTCCATAAGGGTGTCTTCTGTGTTTTCTAAGATTCTTATAGTTTGAGGTTTTACATTTAGGTCTTTGATCCATTTAGAGTTAATTTTTGTGTATGGTGATAGGTAGGGTTTCTGTCTCAATCTTCTGCATGTGATCAGCCAGTTTTCCCAGCACCATTTACTGAATAGGTTCTCCTCTCCCCAGTGGTTGTTGTCAGAGGCTTTGTCAAAGATGAATTGACTGAGAAACTGAGGCTTTGCTTCTGGAATCTCTTTCCTGTTCCATTTGTCAATATGCCTGTTCTTGTACCAATACCAGGCTGTTTTGATTACTGTAGCCTATAGTAAAGTTTGAAGTCTGGAAGTGTGACACCTCCTGCTTTGTTTATTTTGCTAAGGATTGTTTTGACTATTCATAGTCATTTATGTTTCCATATGAATTTCTGTATTGTCATTTCCAGGTCTGAGAAAAATGATGTTGGTAACTTAATGGGTATTGCGTTGAATCTGTAGATTGCCTTTGGTAGGATGGACATCGTAACAATGTTGATTCAAAGGACTTTCAGCAAGATGGCAAAGGGGCAGTTTGGTCCATGAGATTCTCTGTGAAAATGAGTGTCCATAGGGACTCTTGCTCTCCCCCTATGGCTCCTGCTCCTGCAGCAGCCAGCCTGCTCTTCAGCCAGCCATGTAGGCCTGCGGTCTGGCAGAAACTGGCTCCATGCACTGCTCTGTTCACTGCCACAACTACAGCCACTGCTGCCATCACCAGCCGTGTTGGCCTGCGAGCTGGAGGCCCTCAGTTCCATACACCATACTGCTGACTCAGCTGCTCCCGCTGCCGCTGCTACCTCCCACATTTGCTCCATCCCCCTGCCCACGTCAGCCCTTGGCTCCTGTCATTGGAGGTTTTCCCACTCACCACACTGCTGACGTGGCCACCTCTGGTCCCTCCTGCAGCTGCTCCCTCCCTCAACCCATGGTGACCCTCAACTTCCAGCCTCATGGAACTCTGGGCCCCCATGCCTGTTTCCCTGCCCTGCCCCACCCAAACCACCTAGTTCCACACCGACCTGCAGCTCCTGGCTGTCTCACACCTCGCCTTCTCCAGTTCAGCCCCTGGTCAGCAGGTCCAGAGAGCAGCTGGAGCTCTGAGACTAGGCAGAGACCTGTATTGACCCACCCAACTCTGCCAGCCTCCAGCTTGGGACCTAAATTAATAGCATTAATCTGGGAGAGTCAGAAGCCCCTCCCCCATGTTATATAAGACACAGGTCAGATCTGAGTGACAGACTTCTCAGGTAGCAAGTTGACTGAGCCCAGATCTGATCCCACCTCCCCCCACAGCAGGCGTGGGGCATCAGATCCTTGCTGTGAACAACCCTACCAGGCTGCAATGAGAGCTAGAGATCAAAGCTGAAAGGACATTGGACTTACAGGAATGATCTAAGAGCATGCTTGCTTCCCTTGTTTTTATTTTTTTATTTTTATTCTTTGTCTGTTTGTTTTACTTATCTTTTTTCGCTCTTTTCTCTCTCTTCTTACTGTTATTGATAACATTTGCATACTTTCTTTGTCTCTGTTAGTTTACTGATTTTTTCCTTTATACTTCATGTTTGTGTAGGGGAATAGTATCAATAAGGAGGCTGATTGGTTTGTATGTCTGTATTATTGTCTGTATGTTTTAGTTTTTTTAAAAAAATCATTTTTGTCTTTGTGTTCCTCTTTATTTGTTAGTTGGTATGTTTGTCTGTTTTCCCTCTTACTCCTCTCTCTCTCTACCATCCTCTTCCTCCCCTCCCCTGTTCCATTCTTTTCCTTTTTTTTTAACCCCATTTCACTTTCAGAGAGTAAACCTATTCCCCCACTGCATGGACAGATTGCAAGGCAGTGGGAAGTGGATTTCAGGATATCCATACACCTGTCAGTGGATACTAGGATCTGGAGATACATTTTGAATCACAGTTTCCCCTCAATTAAATCTCAAAACAGAAAAAAAAAGAAATACAGCCCTCAACCCACAGCCCAGCTTCAGAAGTGAACAAAGCTAGAGGACTCACATAAGGAAGAATAGGAGATCGAGCAAACAGAAATAAAAGGAACCCCACCACCCCTAAACAACAGAATTAAAGAAGGGGGGGAAGTGAGGAGGAAAATCTACACAAATGAAGAAAAATCAAAAGAAAAATATAGATCTCACACAGACCCCTGGGAGATCAGACACTGAGAAAACAGACTTCAGAATGCAAACAATAAAGAACCTCCAGAATGATTGGTCACATAGTACAAACCCAGACATCAAAACATTAATAGAGAGAACAAAAAGAATTGAGGAGAGACAAGAAGAAAATAGGAAGGAGTTGATAACTGAGATAAAAGCTGTAAAGAATACAGTGATTGAAATAAATAACAAACTGATAAGCATGGAAAGAAGAATTAACCAAGCAGAAGAAAAAAATCTCAGAACTTGAGTACCAAAATATAGAACTAACACAAACTGTCAAAAACATAGAAAAGAAGCTTAAAAAGACATAACAAAACCTTCAAGAGATGTGCTATTACTTCAAGAGATTAAACCTAAGAGTAATTGCACTTCTTGAGGCAGAAAAAGAGATAGAGACCACCCTGGAAAAACATCCCATGACATTATTCAAGAAAACTTCCCTCATGTCATCAGTGATGCAAAAATTCAAACACAAGAGATTCAGAGAACCACTGCAAGACAACAAATGAGAAGACCAACTCCCAGACACATAATAATTCACCTAAACAAAGTAGGTATAAAAGAAAAAATCCTAAAGGCAGCAAGAAAAAAAGGTCAGACTACCTACTGGGGAAGACCAGTTAGAATAGCAGTAGATTTATCTACAGAAACACTTCAGACTAGGAGACCTTGGAGCCCAATCTTCAAAATTCTCAAAGATAATCATTTTAAACCAAGAATAACCTACTCAGCTAAATTAAACTTCATCCGTGAGGGAGAATTAAAATCTTTCACAGACATTCAATCCCTAAGAACTTATGCTGCCTCTAGACCAGCTCTACAAGAAATACTTAAGAAAGTATTAAACACAGAAGATAGGGGAAAAAGAACAACATTCTTCACAAGAGTACAGGAAAAAGATTGAAAACATCCAAGGATCAACCCAAAAACCAAAAGAAAGACAACAAACAAACAGGAACAGCATGATGGGGATAAACTCTCACATTTTAATAATTAGTTTGAATGTGAATGGACTAAATGCACCATTGAAAAGACATAGAATGACAAGATGGATAAAATATCATGAGGCAACAATATATTGTCTCCAGGAGACTCATCTCACCAAAAAAGACACTCACAGACTCAGAGTAAGAGGATGGGAAGCACAATTTCAGGCAAATGGAACACAAAAGCTGGAGTTGCAAACTTAATCTCAGACAAAATACCCTCTAAGTAATCAAAAATTTAAAAATATGAAGAAGGTCACTATATAATGATAAAAAGCTCAATCCATCAACAAGAAATATCCATCCTAAACATATATGCACCCAACATAGGAGAACCAACATTCATAAAGCAGCTTCTAGACAAACTTAAAAAAGAGACTGACTCTAACACTATCATAGCTGGGGACTTTAATACCCCCTCACAACCCTGGACAGATCATCAAGACAAAAAATCAGCAAGGAGATCCAGAACCTAAATGAGACTCTTGAACAAATGGACTTAATTGACAGCTACAGAACACTCCACCCCATGACCACAGAGTATGCATTCTACTTATCACCACATGTAACGTACTCCAAGATCAACCACATCCTTAGCCGTAAATCAAACATAAACAAATTTTGTAAGATTGAAATTTTGCCATACACCTTCTCAGACCACAGTAGAATAAAAATAGATATCAACATCAACAAAGTTCCCCCAAACCCAAAAAGATATAGACACTAAACAGTATGATGCTAAGCAAATCTTGGGTCAACAATGAAATCAAAATGAGATTAAAAGGTACCTGGAAACAAATGAAAATGAAGAAATATCTTACCAAAATCTCTGGGATGCCATGACATCAGTAGTAAGACAGGAATTCATATCTTTACAAACACACATGAAAAAAATAGAAAGATCACAAGTTAACAGCCTAACAAGTCACCTAAGAAAGCTGGAAAAGCAAGACCAGCAAAACCCTAACTTCAGAACAATAATCCAGATCACCAAAATAAAAGCCCAAATCCCGGACATAGAAGACAAAAAGATAATACAAAAAATCAACAAAACAAAAAGCTGGTTCTTTGAAAGGATAAACAAGATTGATGGTCCCCTAACCAGACTGATCAAGAAAAAGAGAAAAAAAGCCCAAATAATCTCAACCAGAAACACAAAAGATGAAGTCACAACTGACCCTGAGGAAATACAAAAGATTAATCAGAGACTACTATGTAAAATTGTATGGAAACAAACTTGAAAACCTAAAGGAAATGTAGGACTTTCTGACATCACACAACCTCCCCAGGTTGAAACAAGAAGAAATTGAGACCCTAAATAGACCAATAACAATCAAGGAAATTGACTATATCATAAGAAAACTACCTACAAAAAAAAAGGCCCTGGACCAGATGACTTTCAAGCAGAATTCTACAAAACATACAAGGAGGAACTGATACCAATCCTATTGAAAGTATTCCAGGTGGTTGAGAAAGATGGAACTCTCTCCAAATCATTTTATGAAGCTAACATCACATTGCTACGCATGCCAGGTAAAGACCCAACAAAGAAAGAGAACTACAGGCCAATATCTTTGATGAACATAGATGCTAAAATTCTCAACAAGATCCTAGCAAACCGGATTCAACAACACATTCAAAAATCATCCATCATGACCAAATAGGCTTCATCCCCAGGATACAATGCTGGTTCAACATTCATAAGATCATAAACATAATTAAATACATCAGCAGACATAAAAACAAAAAACACATGATTATATTATTAGATGCAGAAAAAGCTTTTGATAAAATCCAGCACCACTTGTTGATAAAACCCCTCAAACATCTAGGCATAGGTGGAACATACCTCAAAATAGTAAGAGTCATCTACAAGAAACCCATAGTCAGCATACTCCTAAACAGACAGAAATTGGAACACTTTCCCTGAAAACTGGAGCAAGACAAGGATGCCCACTCTCATCCCTCCTGTTCAACATAGTTTAGGAAGTTCTAGATAGAGCAATCAGAGAAGAGAAGGCAATCAAGGGTATCCAAATAGGAAAAGAGGAAGTCAAGTTATCTCTCTTTGCAGACAACATGATTGTATACCTTGAAAACTCAAGAGAATCTGCCAAAATCTCCTAGCACAGATAAAGGACTTTGGCAAAGCCTCAGGGTATAAAATAAATGTGCAAAAGACAATAGCATTTCTATACACCAATAAACAAACAGAAACCCAAATAAAAAGCACAATTACATTCACAATAGCCACAAAAAAAAAAAAGAAGTACCTTGGCATTGTCCTAACCAGAGATGTGAAAGACCTATACAATGAAACCACAAATACTGCTCAAAGAAATCAAAGATGACACAAACAAGTGGAAAAATATCCCATGCTCATGGATTGGAAGAATCAACATTGTTAAGATGCCCATTCTACCTAAGGCAATCTACAGAGTTAATACAATATCCATCAAATTACCAGCAACATTCTTGTCAGACCTAGAAAAAACAATACAGAAATTCATATGGAAACATAAATGACCAAGAATAGCCAAAACAATCCTCAGCAAAAAACAAAACAAAACAAAATAAAACAAACAAAAAACAAAAAAACAAAGCAGGAGGTATCACACTTCCAGTCTTTAAACTTTATTACAAAGCTACAGTGATCAAAACAGCCTGGTATTGGTACAAGAACAGGCATATAGACCAATGGAATAGAATTGAGATTTCAGAAGAAAAAAACCTCAATTTCTCAACCAACTCTTCTTCGACAAAGCCTCCACCACCCACTACTGGGTAGAGGAGAACATATTCAGTAAATGGTGCTGGGAAAACTGGCTGACCAGATGCAGAAGATTGAAACAGGACCTCTACCTATCCCCATACACAAAAATTAACTCTAAATGGATCACAGACCTAAATGTAAAACCTCAAAGTGTAAGAACTTTAGAAATTGCAGGAGACACTCTTATGGAAGTTGGAACTGGCAGCCAATTACTGATAAAACCTGAACTGCCCATGCCACAAGAGATAAGATAGACAAGTGGGACCTCATTAAACTGACAAGTTTCTACAAAGCCAAAGCAACCATCAAGAGAGCAGGGAGACAGCCTACAGACTGGGAAAAAATATTTGCCAACTCCATGTCTGACAAAGGCCTAACATCAAGGATCTACAAGGAATTCAAATGTGCTGTAAAGAAAAAAACAAACAGCCCCATTACAAAATGGGCAAAAGATATGAATAGACACTTCTCAAAAGAAGACATACGAGCAGCCAACAGATACATGAAAAAATGTTCAGTCTCACTAGTCATCAAGGAGATTCAAATTAAAACTACACTGAGGTACCATCTAATTCCAGTCAGAATGGCTATCATCAATAACAAAAAATAACAGATGCTAGAGAGGATGTGGCAAAAAGAGAACATTTCTACACTGTTGGCGGGAGTGTAAACTAGTACAACCTCTGTGGAAATCAGTGTGGCGATTCCTAAAAGTTCTAAAAATCAACCTTCTATATGACCCCGCAATCCCCCTACTGGGAATATACCCAGAAGAACAGAAATCACTCTATGAAAAAGATACCTGCCCACGTATGTTTATCGCAGCACTGTTCACAATAGCAAGAACATGGATCCAACCATGCTGCCCATCAAAAGAAGACTGGATTTTAAAAATGTGGTGCATATACACAATGGAATATTATGCAACCAGAAAGAAGAACAAAATCATGAACTTCACAGTAACTTGGTTGGAATTAGAGTTTATAATACTGAGTGATCTTCCACAGAAACAAAGAACTGAGTATCACATGTTCTCACTCATAAGTGGAACTTGAACAACTACCATAATACTATAAGAAAAGGATTGACAGTTTCGGGAAACTGCAGGGAAGGGGAGGGGGAAGGGAAGTGGGGAGGTGGGACTGACAGTACTCAATATCTGCCTGGGGGGACACATCTTATCAACAAGGAATATTTGTATACCTAACCCTGAAATGTACCCCACAATTGTTTTAAAAAGTGGGCAAAATATATGAATAGACCATTCTCAAAAGAAGACATACAAATAGCCAACAGCTACATGAAAAATGCTTAGGCTCACTAATCAGAGAAATGCAAATCAAAACCACTTTGAGATTCCACCTAATGCCAGTAAGGATGGTCATCATTAATAAATCAAAAAACAGATGCTGGCATTGCTGTGGAGAAAGGAAACAATTCTACACTGTTGATAGGAGTGTAAACTAGTACAATCTCTATGGAAAACAGTGTGGTGATTTTTAAAAGCTCTAGAAGTTGACCTTCTATATGCCCCAGCAATCCTTCTTCTGGGAATATCCCTGGAGTAACTCAAATTATTGTACAAAAAGGATACCTGCACATACATGTTTAATGCAGCACTATTCAAAATAGCAAAAACATGGAGCTAACTGTGCCGCCCATGAAAAGTGGACTGAATAAAATAAATGTGGTACATATACATGATAGAATATTATGCAGTCACAAAGAAGAACAAAATTATGGACTTTGCAGCAACTTGGATGGATTTAGAGTCTATAAAACTCAGTGATCTATCACAGAAACAAAGAACTAAATACTACATGTTCTCACTCATAAGTAGGTCCTAAACACATATCACAATACCACAAGAAAGGGATCAGCTATAGCGAGATACTATCAAAGGAGAAAGGAGGAGAGCACATAACTTCAGTACGGGTACTTGATCCTAAACCAGAGGAAGTGAGGGCAAGTGGGAGGCCCAAAGTTCACCTGTATGTAGACCACTTATGTACCTAATCCTGACTTGTACCCCACCTCTTTAAAATAAAAATAAGAAAAAATAAATTAAAAAAACCCCAAACAACATTGATTCATCCTATCCATGAGCATGGAATATTTTTCCATTTGTTTGTGTCTTCTTAGATTTCTTTGAGCAGTGTTTTGTAGTTCTCATTTTAAAGGTCTTTCACTTTTCTGGTTATACTCAGGTGATGGGAGTATAAACTAGTACAATCTGGTTACACTAGGTGTCTATACTTGGGAAGATGCCGAGATATTTCTCTTTTTTCCTTTTGGTGGCTATTGTGAATAGGATTGTGCTTATTATTTTGGTCTCTGCCTGCTTCTTGTTGGTGTATAGGAATGCAACTGTCTTTTCCACATTTATTTTGTACCTTGAGACTTTGCCAAAGTCCTTTATCAGTGCAAGCAGGTTTTTGACAGATTCTCTTGAATTTTCATGGTAGAGGATCATATCAGCAAAGAGGGATAACTTGACTTCCTCTTTTCCTATTTGGATACCCTGATTTCCTTCTTTTGTCTAATTGCCCTAGCTAGGACTTCTAACACAATGTTGAACAAGAGGAGTGAGAGTGGGCAGCCTTGTCTTGTTCCAGTTTTCAGGGGAAATGTTTCTAGTTTCTGTCCATTTAGCAGTATGTTAGCTGTGGGCTTATTGTAAATGGCACTTACTATTTTGAGGTGTGTTCCTTCTATACCTGGGTGTTTGAGGGTTTTTATCAAGAAGGGATGCTGGATTTTATCAAAAGCTTTTTCTGCATCTGATGATATAATCATGTGGTTCTTGTTTTTACATCTGTTGACATATTTAATGACATTTTTGGTCTTGCGAATGTTGAACTAGCCCTGTATCCTAGGGATGAAGCTTACTTGGTCCTAGTGGATGATTTTTGAGATGTGTTTTTGGATCCGATTTGCTAGAATGTTACTGAGGATTTTTGCATCTATGTTCAAAAGGGATATTGGCCTGTAGTTCTCTTTTTTTTGTTGGATCTTTACCCAATTTAGGTATCAGTGTGATGTTAGCTTCATAAAATGATTTGGGGAGAATTCCATCCTTCTTGGTTACCTGGAATACTTTCAATAGGATTGGTATCAGCTCCTCCTTGTGTGTTTTGTAGAATTTGGCTGAAAAGCCATCTGGTACAGGGATTTTTTTGTAGGTAGTTTTTGTATGACAGAGTCAATATCCTGGGTTGTTATTATTCTACTTACTGTCTCAATGTCTTCTTGTTTCAACCTGGGGAGGTTGTGTGGTGTCAGAAAGTCCTTCATTTCATTTAGGTTATCATTTTTGTTTCCATATAGGTATACATAGTAATTTCTGATAATCTTTTGTATTTCTTCAATTCAGTTGTGAATTGATCTTTTGTATTTCTGATTGTGTTTATTTGGACTTTTTCTCTCTTTTTCTTGGTCATTCTGACTAGGGGTCCATCAGTCTTGCTAATTCTTTCAAATAACCAGCTTTTTTTGGGTTGATGTTTTCTATGATATGTTTGTCTTCTATGTACCATATTTGGGCTCTTATTTTGGTGATTTGGATTCTTCTGCTAAAGTTGGGGTTTTGATGGTCTTCTCTTTCCAGCTCCCTTAGGTAATTGGTTAGGCTCTCAACTTCTGATCTTTCCATTTTCTTGATGTGTACTCATAGAGATATAAATTCCCCTCTTGCCCTACAAGTCTTAATGGTCCCCCTTATATTTGGCTAAGCATTTGGCTGCTCCTTAAAACTGTTCTAACCTGTTTTAGCAAATGCCTGTAAGAGACCTCACATGATGATTTTGTTCACCCAATCTTTGAGACTTTAAACTCACTTCAGCAGGAAACCTGAACCAACTTAACCCAAGAGACTTTGGTTCAAAGTTAAAAGGTACCCAGATACCTCTCATAAGTAAATGGCTCTAGTTTCTTAATTGGTCACTGTCTTGCCACTAGGATCCCTGTGAGGGACCAGCTGGACCTGGAGCAGGTGGCCAGTCACTCTGGCACCTTGATGGAATGTAATGTTGTCTTCTGACAGGTTTGAGACAATCCTTCAAGATGAATCTGGAGTAGCTAACTGGGCCTAAATTTTTTTAAAAATTTTATTTTAGAGACAAGGCCTCACTGTGTTGCCTGGGTTGGTCTCAAACTCCTGGGCTCAAGCAATCCTCTTGCCTCAACCTCCCAAAGTGCTGATATACAGGCATGAGTCACAGTGCCTGGCCCTGAGTCTAAATTTAAAATAGAGTCAAGTAACCATTTGCTAATGAGGGGCCACACACATGGTCTGAGTTCCCCCAAAGCATGCCCCTTTTAACTTTAGGACTTTGAGAGCTCACCTAAACCAGCCAATCAGAGCTCACCTATGTGTCAGCCAATCAATGCTCAGCTGAACCAAACAATCAGAACTAAGCAGGTTTCAAATTTCAACCCTTCATTTGCATAAATAGACTTGATTGTCAATCTGGATGGGAACATTTGCTATAAAGTTTGGGCAGGCTCAGTGGCTTACACCTTTAATCCTAGCACTTTGGGAGGCCAAGGTGAGATGTTTGCCTAAGCCCACGGTTTCGAGACCAGCCTGGGCAACTTGGCAAGACCTCATCTCTACAATAAATCAAAAAAATTAGCCAGGCATGGTGGTATGCACCTGAGGCAGAAGAATTGCCTGAGCCCACCAGGTCGAGGTTTCAGTGGCTGTGAGCATGCCACTGCACTCCAGCCTGGGTGACAGTGTGAGACTCCAACTAAAAAAAATAAAAATAAAATCTGAGCTTTCTTTTTGTTCTCTGGAAGGAATTTTTTTGGGGGGTGGTGGTAGAGAGGAGGTCAGAATTTCAACTGTCTCCCAGACTGGAATGCAGTTGCATGATGATGACTCACCTGCAGCCTTGACCTCCTGTACTCAGGTGACATTTCTGCTTCAGCCTCCTGCCTCCTGAGTAGCTGGGACTACGGGTGTGTGCCACCATGCCAGCTAATTTTGTTAATATTTTTGTTGTTGTTGTTAGAGACGAGGTCTCACTGTGTTGCCCAGGGTGGTCTCGAACTCCTGGGCTCAAGCAGTCCTCCTACCTCAGCCTCCCAAAGTGCTAGGATTATAGGTGTGAGCCACTGCACTTGGCCAGGAATAATGTTTCTTTATGTCTTTTTCTTGGAACCAGGTTAAATCAAATCCACCTGAAATGTAATCCTGATACCAGTGAACTTCACCAGCAAAATATTAAATATTTTCATTCCTCTAACTATGGTCCATGCCCCTAATCAGCAGAAAGTAGCTATAGCAATTGTCGCCCCTTATCTCTCAAGATCACAGAATGAACAATAAAAAGAGCAGATTAGTAACAGCTGAATCATCCCAATCTGATTCAAATTCGAGTCATAATAGTTGTGAATTGTTTTTCAGTAGGCATGGACCCCAGGTTGTAAGTTACATAAGCTAAGCACGCCCAAATGAACCAAGCAGGCGACCACAGATGGACCTTCAGTGCTCAGACCAAGTAACAGGGGACCAAATTAAGAAGCATACACCACATAGCATGATCCATGATCCAATGAGCCCAACATCGCCTCATTGCAAGATTGAATCAGGTCATTCTTCATTACCCTCTGCCTATAAAACCTGCCCCAGTTCACAGCTTAGGGAGACAGACTTATTTCCTCCTGTTTTCTTGTCAATCTATCACAATGAAGCTTTTTATTTTTTAAAGCCAGTCATTGTGGCATGCACCTGTAGATTGGCAGTTTCCCACTACTGCCAATCCTTTTCTTATTATGATAATGTGAACTACCTTATTCTTCTACAGCATCAGGCAGCCAGACCTGGCTTAGCAACAATTCCATACTGTCCATCTCCCTTTTTTCTTCCCTGTGGCAGTCATTCCTTGGCTAACTAGACAGGTAAACAGAGGAGCCTGCCTTCAATTCAAGAGACTTCATTTGGGAAAGTGCAGAGAGAAGCATGTTGTGAAACTGCTTTCATCACATGACCTTCATTAAAATCCTGGAAAGTGGAGACATCGTCTGACTACAGAATGTAACGTTCATTTAGGGGACATGCTTGCCCTTCACCTAGATGTCTGTAATTTGCCTGAAGTTACCCAATTGGGCTGTCATGTAAATAAATTCATAAATTAGTTCTAGCACCACTCTATTGTCCTTGTCTTAGAAAAGTTTCCATCCTGGTGTTTAGACATATTTCTATGGAAAGGGCTGGGAATATGTATTTTTCTTCATTCTTTTTTTTTCACTTCTAAAACAACATGCTTTTCTTGTACATAAAAATGAAAATACACACAAAGAAAAATTATTTAAACCCTTAAAAATTATTACTCATGGATTAGCACTGTTATTTAAATAGATACTTTTTCAGAAATTTTACTATGCATATATAAGTATATTTAAGAAGAAAAGTGAGATATTATTCTATTTATAGCTTTATAAATGGCTTTAAAAATGACAAACATATCACGAAGATCAAACAGTCCTATCAATAGAAATGCACATAATTGTAAAATGCCAGAAGAAACAGTACTGGTCAATTCAGGTGTGAAAATAATAATAAAAAAAAACTTACTATGATTTTTCTTAGTTTCTGACACTGCTGTAAGAGCTAAACCCATACTTATTTAATACTCATCACAACCTATGAAGAGGAGCTACCGTTGCTCAACTTTAAACGAGGGAACTCTGAGACACAGTGAGGGAAGGGTTAGCAAGTGGTGAGGCTTAGATTTGAATGCAGGCTATGTGGCTCTCAAGCCACTAAATCTAACCAGTATGTGCTACTCCTTATATTATAAGACCTACAGCCTTACTTGTTGATCACTACAATGCAGAAAGAAAACAGGAGAGAGAAAGAGAGTATGGACAATACTAAGGTATTGTATTAATTTCCTAGGATTGTTATAATAAAGTATCACAAACTTTTGACTTAAAACAGAAGAAATTTAGTTACTCACAGATCTGAATTCTTTTATTTTTCTTTTTAAAATGTGGGGTACAATTCAGGGTTAGTTATACAAATGTTCATTCTGCAGGTATCCTTGTTGACAAGGTATGCCCCTCCCTCCCCTGGCAGTTTCCCTCAACTGCCAATCCCACCCCCCTTTCCCCTGGCAGTTTCCCACTACTGTCAATTCCTTTCTTATAGTATTATAATTGTTCAAGGTCCGCTTATGAGTGAGAACATATGGTACTCTGTTTTTTTGTTTCTGCGATAGATCACTGAGTATGATAGACTCTAAATCCCTCCAAGTTGCGCGAAGTCCATATGTTTGCCCTTATTTATGGCTGCATAACATTCCATTGTGTATATGTACCACATTTTTTAAATCCAGTCCAGCTTCAATGGGCAGCATGGTTGATTCCATGTTCTTGCTGTTGTTGAACAGAGCTGCAACAAACATGCGTGTGCAGGTATCTTTTTTGTAGAAGAGCTCTGAATTCTAAAAGTCTGAAATCCAGGTGTCAACTGGGCCTTCATTATTTTGAATCTCTGGTAAGAATTCTTATTTCTCTCTATCCCAGGCGGTGGCTTGAACTTTCTTGCTTGCAGGGTCTTCACTCCAATCTCTGCATCTATCATAACATGTTGTTCTCCCCATGTATCTGTCTTCAATGATGCTTTCATCTTTTTATGGGTCCACAAGTCATATTGAATTAGGGTTCTCCCTAATGATCTCATCTCAATGTGATGACATCTGCAAAGACTCTATTTCCAAATAAGATCACTTGTCCAGGTAGCTGAGGTTGGGACCTCGACATATATTTTAGGGGGAGAGAATATGCCAAATAATAGATCCCTTGATTATTACCAATTAACAAGGCAGAATTTTAAAATACTGATTATTATTGTCATGGTTTGGAATTTGAGGAAAACATCTTTTTTTCTGCTGTAAAATGATATCCCTCAATATCTTATGTGCTTTCCTGAGATTCAGAAACATTTCCCATTCTGAAGGTGAGTGTCTTTTCTATGTTGGGGCTGAAAATGCTTACATTTTCCTGCCATTTTATTATTTTTATAACTACAAGAGCAATAAGTGTTTATTATAGTTAAAGGTAGATAACAAGAACATTAAAAAAATTATTATCCCAAAACCCACCTCTCAAAGAGAAGCCCTGCTAATGTTTTATCTGTGCCATATCCTTCCAGGAATTTTCTTATACAGGTACTTATATATTTATACAGAAGTGCATAGAGACCATGAGGTATATACGGAGGGGAAAAGAGTTTTGTTTTCTTTTTTAAAACATCTGCAGATTCAGGAGACTGGTGTGAAACAGAAGTGCACTCCAGCAAACAAAGAGGATAGTCTGGCTTAAATGGAGTAAATTCCCACCCCAATTCTCAATCAGGTCAGTATATGCAAATAAAAAGTTCAAACTTGTACAGTCCTTGTTGGTTGTAAACAGCTGAGTCCCAGTAGAGTAATTTTCAAGCCTAAATCACAAGTCATCATTGGATACAACAGGTGGGAGAAATTTTCCAGCCATGGTATCTCAGCTCCAGTTAGAGAAACCATCTTAGCTCAGAGACATAAACAGGATGTTTGTCTGGAGCTGCTTTCTCCAGGAACAAAGAGGACATATGCGGGGGTCCGCTCCACAAGGGTCGTGAGATCTCCTGAAGGAGAGACAGGCGAAGGATGAAGATCATATACACAGACACCTGCTTCCTGAACAGATGACAATTTAATGCTAGTTAACACAGAGCTTTTATACCATTCGTGAAGGGGCAAGACAAAGAAAATTCTTTCACATACATATCTTTTAAAAGTTACCATCTAGTGGTCTTAGTAGCAAACAAACCAAGATTCCCATAGGCTTAGTAGCAAACAAACCAAGATTCCCATAGGCATAGTAGCAAATAAACCAAGATTCTCATAGGCATAGTAGCAAATAAACCAAGATTCTCATAGGCATAGTAGCAAATAAACCAAGATTCTCATAGGCATTTAGACAACAAGTCTTATTCATAAAGCCAACAATGATACTTTCAGTCCAATGTCCCAAATTACAGTCCTTGAAATGTCTCAAGAAAGTTTCTTTAAGTGTATATTTCTTTATGTGTCAGGAATTTTCCCATCTTAGGCTCTCATATTCTTCAGAGTCCTGTGATTGCCTCCCTTGTCCAGATGTCCTCGTTACTTTTCTCTTATCTTGCAGTGCTTGTTTCTAAAGAGAACTCAAAAGAAGCTTTTAGTAATGTTTCCCAGGCCCCTCAAGATTACTTTCTGTTTTAGTTTATCTGTCATAAAAGTATCTGATTATTATATTATGAGTTCAGTGAAAACCTACTCTATAAATATTAACTTAGAGTTTTAACTATTAAATTAAGTAAAAACCTTAACATTAATCTTTATCCTAAGTTAGTGAAAACAGTGTTATAAATCACCTACATAACTCCTAGATAAGTTTTAGAACTTATAATGACTTCATAATGAACTTACTATAAACTTGTGCTTCTAAAAAAACCTTATGTCTAAACACTAAACTGCATAATTCTAAATCAAATAAGGAGTGAATATACTTATATCATTTTTTACTTCAGCAATATCTAGTAACTTATAATCAAGTGAAAGAAAGCATTCTTGATGTACTTCAGAGTTTAACCCTTGCATATGTTAGAAAAGGCCAAGTGGCATAGTGGGAAAATGGAAAAATAAACCATGACATTTCCAGGTTAGCTGTGATTCTTCGCATAAACATGCCATCTTCTTCTTCCACGACTGCACAGAATTTCTTCAGCTGTATCAACAGCAAAGATGGAAGACAGAAGGGCCTCAGCTGCCCAGACTCGCTTTGCGGCCGGGAGTCCTCAGCGCACCTGGACTTTGTCAATCAGGCAGGCCTCCAAGGCTGGCTCCCAACAGACATGACCACCCTTCTCTCACCATGGCCATTGGATTAGTTTCATTTCATGCATTTATCTACAAAAGATACAGTCTTATCCTTCATTTAGTTGTTTTCTTTAGGAAAATACATTTTTGTTGTTTATATATGATTGAAGACACTCAAATAACTTCTCCAAGGTCACAGCTAGTATATTAGGAAAACAAACCAATAATTCCAAATTTAATCGGTTTTTTCTCCTCCAAATCATTGAGCACAATTATGCGAGTCAGTTTTAAAGTCAAAATTGAAATTCAATCTAAACTTTAGCCCAGTATTGCCACTATATTAACCTTCCTTTTTCTCTTCACTATATCTCAAGAGTAGTAAAAGCATTAGTGGGCATGGTACTGCTATCATTGTTTAGAAATACCAAATCTATTATCTTGGACAAATAACCCCAAATATCAGACTTTGCATTTCCTTATCATAAGATGCCTGGTTATTAAAATTCCTGGATTAACTTGGTCAAAAATTATCATATGAAGCAAGACTTTTGAAAGGATCTTATATTGAGTATTAGAAATAAACTCAAGTGTACATGGAGATTTACTTTATCATAAAGGTAGAATTTTTTGTTCTTATTTATTTATTTATTTTTAATTTTAAAATTGTGGGGTAAAATTCAGGGTTAGGTACATAAATATTCATCATGCAGATACCCCTGTTGTCTTTTTTATTTTTATTGACAATAGTTTATGAGGGACAGTGGATGTTTCAACACATGTATACACTGTAAAATAATGAAATTGGGTGAATTAGCAATTCATCACCTCATATACTTATCGTATATTTATTTTGTAGCTTCCTTATCTCACTAACAGCATGTATCAAAGGTCATTGATTGTGAATACATATGAGTCCATATCATAAGAATAGTAGACATACTAATGGCCAATAAAGATAGACATAAAATGACTAGATTGTATTATGTTCCAAGTGCTTTTTACATATTGAGTAATTTAATGTTCACAGTAACCAAACAAGATAGATACTGCTGCTAATATCCATTTTATAGATGACAAACTTAGGGACAGGGAGAATAAGGGCTTTGTTCAAGACTGCGTAGTTAGGGAGAGAACATCTTGGATTTCTGTCCTGTATAACATGCTCCAGAGTTAAGTGAAAGACATAGTCTACAAGTGTATACATATTTTGGAAGGTCATAATACAATATTTATACTTAATATTTAAATATATTTATACAAAACATTAGACCTAGTGACAAAAAGGTAGATTGTGACTTTGTAATATCACTTTCATTGCAATCCTGGAAACAGAAGCCATAGTGTAGTGGGATAAAAAGTCAGTGGTAAGTGAAGAATGTGAACAGGTAATGTAGAAAACTCTACTTTGTGCTTTGAATTTGAAGCTGGGAGAAAGAAAGACAGAGATAGAGAGAGACAGAGAGAGACAGAGGGAGATGGAGATAGAAGGAGATGGTGACAGAGAGAGATGGTGACAGAGAGACATGGTGACAGAGAGACAGAGACAAGAGAGACTGGGGAGACAGACAGGAGAGATGAGAGAGACAGGAGAGATGAGAGAAACAGAGACAGGAGAAATGAGAGAGATAGAAACGGAGTGAGAGAATGAACATTGATCCTGTGGTTGAAGGGAGGATGAAGAGTCCAGGAGTGGATTTTTTAAAACTTTCAATTTCTTGAAACTTGAGTAAGTTTAAAAATTAATGTGAAAGAGCCAGCACATCTCAAATTTAATCCTTGAAGTTGCTGATATATGTATTGCCTTTCTTATCCTTTGATTTACACTTAAGAGCCCATAAGATGTCTCCAGCAGAACAGTATGGGTTTAGAGTTCAATATACAGGAGGTGCCAAAAAAATATATACACATTTTAAGTATGACGCTTGCTCAAAACACGGAGTTAATCAAATGAATGCTAGCATCACCATGAGACAGGCAAGACAGTCAAAGAGAATGGCAGAGTCAAAGTTGAGTTGAGTGAACGTCATACTACACATTGCTACTGTAATTCAATTCAACTTTGAAAAGTAATACATAGATAATATCTCTTGAAATGTGTATACGTTTTTTGGTACAATCTGCATATTTAGTTATTAGTGAATGATAGAATGAACAATTGCTTGTCGAATAAATGCTAGTAACTCTTGGATTTTCATTTTTCCAGTAGACATCATGTGGCGGAAATCCTGAAGCAATGTGACTGGATAATGCAAGATCTGAAAACCCCTGCCCTGGTAACTGCAGACGGGTCTAGAATTTTCCTGTAAATATCTTAATAATCCGAGCAGTCTAGGGGCAGTCATTAGGCAAATACCACTGATTATTTATTTTCCTAATGTAATCACTGATCTCAGTAGATGAATTCAAAGATATTTTTCTTATTGAGCAGAAGTGAATTTTGGTCTGCTCAGAGGCACGATGTCAAACAGCCCTTATGAACTTATGAGAATATTCAAAAAGCAGAGAAGATACTGTGTCCAAAACTCTAAACTCAACACATATTAGAGAGATATTTGCTTTCTTCCCTAGATGTCTGTGTTCTCATTAGAAGAAACAATGGGGAGTGACTTTTCCCAATGCCTGCTTAGCCATAAGTCTCAGCCAGTCCCTACTGCTGTGTCCCCACATTTAAAGGACCACTGAAGTCCCACTCGATGTCATATTCTCTGGACAGGTTTTCTCATCTACCCCTCACACAGCTCTGTCAGCATGGTATGGTCAGTCCCATCACGTAGATGACCAAGTTCAGGATCACAGAGTTTAAATTACCTCTTCAGATAAGTGGCAGGGTTAGAATGTGGTTCCATCCCTAGAGTACCCTGAGCAGCCTCCCTTTTAGGAGATGGGCTTCCAGGGCTTGAGACATGGTCACATCACACTCCTCTGCTATAGTGGCCCCATGGGTGATAAAGATGTCAGAGGAGGTGAAATCCCACCCTTTGTGCCAAGATACCTGAGTGTAGGACCACAGGAGTTGACTGATTCCTGAAGTGGTGAGTGGGTAAAGGCAGAAGCTCGGGTGTTGTCCTTGGGACAGGTGAACTGCAGGGAAGGAAGGTAAAATGCCCTGAATACTGTCAGCAAATGCACTTGATAGTTTATCTCCTTTAACCCTAACAGCTATTCAAGGTATACATCACTATGACTATTATGCAGATCGGGTAACTAACATTAAGGAGAGATTATGAAAATCAAAGACAATGCCATTATCTCTTGATCAGCAGCTAACTAGGGATCTACTCAAACTTGATTTTGTTTTTTTCATTTTGTCCTGCTGCTTTAGGACTGTGAATATTCTAATCTCCCTCAAGGCTGACAGTACATGTTCCCTAAGGAGGTGTTCAACATTTTTTCTTTTAAAATTACTATCCATATATTGAACTTTAAAACACATTCTTTTTCTTTTTTTTTCTTTTTTTGAGTTGGAGTCTCACTCTGTCGCCTAGACTGGAGGACAGTGGGCACATGCACAGCCACCGCAGCCTCGACCTGCTGGGCTCAGGTAATCCTTCCATCTCAGCCTTCCAAGTAGCTGGAACTACAGGCGTGTGCTACCATGTCTGGTTAATTTTTTTGGTTTATTGTAAAGATGAGGTCTCACCAAGTGGCCCAGGCTGGTCTTGAACCCCTGGGCTCAGGCAATCCTCTTGCCTCAGCCTCCCAAAGTGCTGGGATTACAGGCTTGAGTAAAACACATTCTTAATAAAAGACAACACTAAGAATGATATTGAATTGGGAAAGATACTAACCACATCTCAGATATAGGGTTAACATCCATGATTTGTGAAAAACACTTGGTAACAAAATGGTTGGCAACTAATTTCAACAGAGAATTCAAATAAATATAAGCATTAAAAATAAGCATGTTAAATATGCCAAAATTGCAAGAACTTAGTAAGATACAAATACAAATCCTAAGAAGAATATTACATAGAAAAGACAAGTTGCAACAGAAGATGAGGACTGTGATTGCACTTTTGGCGAAGCCTCTGTGTATGTAGGTGAACATGTGTGTGCTCCTCCTTTACAGGGCCACGTCTGGAGAGTGTGCATCATTCTATGGACAACAGATCCCTTGGGCCAGGGAATAGGTATTGGGCCAGTGAGAGGTGTAGGTTAATTTCAATTTGTAAATATACACTTATAAATTGTTTGAAACTTGGTACTCTGGGAACAAAGTATTTTGATTAAAATTTGAACACAGAAAATACTTGTGAACAAATTGACTAAAGTAATGTGCACACATATCCACTGATTTGAAAAAAGCATTCATTGTACTCCTTTTTTTTTTTTTTTGGTAAAAGAAGATTTTTAAAAATTGAGTTGACTGTGTGTGTGGCTGTCTGTCTCCTCGAGCCAAATACATGCTCAGTTTGTTTCATCTTCAATTCAGACAGAGACTGGAACCAATATCGGTTTCAGATATCCTAAAAAATGATAGAGAGATGGCTGCCATTGGAAGAATAATTTCAGAAAATTCTGTCTGATCTCATTAATTCAAGATCCCAACCTCTATATTTTTCCCTTTCCCCTGCTGAGCCTATGGTGTCTCCAAGCTGCAGTCTTGGCACTGGCCACGGCATGATGCTTCTCCATTTTGCTCTTTTCTTTTTCATGGAAAGGAGTGTGTGTGTGTGTGTGTGTGTGTGTGTATTTTGCAAAAAAATAACAAATAACAAATGTCTTATAATGGCATGTTTACTAAGATAGTAATTATGTCTGGAAAATTCACATATATATTACAAGAGTTTTATTTCCTATCACATTCACTGATTTCTGTTCTTTCCTCAGTGTAGATTGAGGTATCCACACTATAGAAGGGTCCCTCCCAGAGGGAAAGATGTTCACTCTCCATTACCCTACCCCTGTACCGGGTTCCCACACCTTTTCCCTCCCCTTCTTAGTCATCCCCTCTCCAGAACACTATGATTACAGCTGTCCAGAACCCACTCCAGTGTCTCCATCCTCTCTCAGTCACCTCCCTCCTGTGCTGCCCTAATTCTACCTCCCAGCAACAGCCAAAATGCATTAGAGCTATCTGTCATTTTATTGTATGGCTGTCTCAGAGTACATGTGTTTACAGTCTTCTTTTATATCTGTCTGGCTTTTCTTCCTGATAGAATTAGAATCATTCTGGACATTGGCTCATTTGTAGGTTTTAAGGGGGTATTATATTTTTTACTCTTTGAAGGCACTTCTTTGTAGATAAGTTAGATGATGGTGATACATTGGTGCCTCTCATGACATGCATGTGTGATAAGTCTGAGACACATGGTACTGTGTGAGATGTGCACAAGGGAAGATCCAGGAGGCCTCGCACAGCAATAAGTCCTGCAGTAGTTCACTATAATGAGAAGTGTCTGGATGCTGATGGTAACCACTTTGAGCACCTCTTGTAATTGTATAAATCAGATATGATGTATTCATCTTTTGTTACTCGTATATATTAAGTATAATTTTAATGCAGTTTTTTCCTTCATTAAAATGTGTATACTTTTTTGGCACCCTCTGTATTTTATAGAAACTTTTACACTGATAATAGTTTTTCTAAAGTTCCTCTAATCAGGTGACTTTGGACTGTTTTGCTTTTGCCCTGCTACTGTGATCAGGCTTGCACACGTGTCCAAGACTCTGCAGTACAGATCTGAGAGGGCAGCAACTGACAGGGTCTCACTTGCTTCTCCCATAGATTCTGCCAAGGGTCTCTGCAAAGGCATGCTGTAACACTTCCTCCTTCCCCAGTGGTATGTGGAGTTCTCCTGGCTCCACAGTTTCCATTTGACAGGACACAGCATAAGCACAAACTCACTGATCAGGTTTTCTTATCAAACTCTAGAATATTCCAGGACTTATTCTGAGACACAAAGTGTGACCATTATCTTTGCATTTAGAAATGCACATGTGAAATATGTCATTTATATCGAAACAGATGGAGAAAAGTGAAAGTAATCTAATATTCCAATACTGGATATGACATTAGCAAACATTCATGATATTGAGAAACCTATTATTGCACAGATCTGGAAAAACAAGCGCTCTCACCTTATAGTTGGTTGGCATTCACATTAAGAAGATTTCACATTTTAACTAGACATTAAGTATTAAAAATGTTAAATGATCATGCTCCTTCACAAAGTATTCCCACTTGTGGAAACTTATCCTCCAGATATAGCCTAGAGAGGGCTCTGTCAGCCATCACTCATGTGTCCTCACTGCTCAGGGCTGAGCTGACCATTTCCCAAGCTAGCTCAATGCCTTCAGGACCCCTGACCCTGCTCCCTCTAGCCAGGATGCCCAGCCTTGATGGACCATCTATGGAGCCTCCCCAAGTGTTGAGAGACCTTTAGACCTCCGACCTCAACTGTGTCTGAGAGAGAGCTCCCTTCCTCTCCTCTCTCTGTGTCCTCAGAGACTCTCCCCTCCCTCCTTAAGGATGAAACAATGACTTCAGCGCTCCAGCTTCAAGCTCTGCAGTGAACCTCCGCAGAGAAAAGGGGAAAGGACACCAAGCCTGGCTCCCTTCCGCCAGGAGGGTAAACACAGGAAAGACAGAGATTAACTTCAACAGTTTGTGATGTTTGATCACCACCTGATGATCGGAATCAGAACTGCAGGAGTGAAAGTCAACCATGGGGTTTGGCAAGGGAAATGGGGTTTGGGGCAAGGAAGGGAGGTGCATAGGTTCTGTTGTATAGGCCAAAGCTTTCTGGAATATTCTACACAACTGATGGTGATTCGTCTATATTCATGTCCACCCTGGGATCTTCAAGCCTTGAATCTAGAAGTACAGCTTCTGTGTGAACTGAATAGAAGGCTACATGAGTTGGTGTGTGCATGATTGTTGAGAATAAATTTGGAATTTGTTGAAGTTTGGATGGTCTGTTTACTATTCTAACAGTTCTGTTTGGAAAATTCACATGTATAATATAACAGTTCCATTTGCTGTTGATCCCAGATCTATATCGCATTGGCAGATGTACCTCTTCCCTTCTCAGTGTAGGTTGAGGCGTCCACGTTGTAGAGGGGTCCCTCCCAGAGAGCAGGATGTTCACCCACCCTTACCCCACCTTTGTTCAGGCTTCCCAGGCCTTCTCCAACCCCCGCCCCCAGCCATCCCCTCTCCAGGACACTAAAGACACAGCTTTCCAGACCCCACTCTGGCACTGCCATCCTCTCTGTCACCTCCCATCTGCCTTGTGCTGCCCTAATCCTGCCTCCTAGCAACAGCCTCAGAGTAAGTGTTTTCACCGTCTTCTTTTACACCTATCAGTTTTTTTCTGAAAGAATTTAAAGTCTTTCTATATGTAGATTCATAAGTCGGGTTTCAACGGATACAGTATTGTATTGTTTGCTCCTTGTATACACTTTGCAAAGCTGTTTGATAAAGGTGGCACGTTGGTGTCCCCTCATGACAGAATTCTTTACTGCAGCTTGAACATCGCTGAGCAGGAAGGTGAGAGGGAGGGGCTGTGGCCCAAGCCCAACCTACAGAGCTTTCTGGAAGTCTGGGTGAAAAGGAGGCATTCCCACTGTACAAGAATACTGAGGTACTCAGAAAGAAACTGTAGCCTCTTACTATGCTGAAGTGAAAACTGTACATGAAAGGAACAGCATAATCCTTTTAAATTTTATGCTTTGAGACCCCTGGATAAATACTAGCTACAGATTTTCACAAGCAAAAATGAAATCATTCGGGCCCACCCAGGGACAACAAAACAAAAACAAAAACAAAAGAAAATTAAATCAGACCATTTAAGCTTGTGCAACAGTGTGTGTCTGTGTGTGTGTGTGTGTGTGTGTGTGTGTGTGTAATGACAAATGCTTTTCCCTCTGATTCCTTATGCCTCCTCATGGCTTTGTGTCCCATTTGGGGTCGCTTTCTAAATTCAGGCACAGAAGGGAAGGAAGAGAATCATGACAATAGCAGTCCTTGTAACCAGATTCTTATCCAAGTTTTTCATTACATTCTGAATATACACCTCTAAAAATGTTGGGCACCTATATAGCCCTTTGACAAGTACTGCCATACTGACACTCATTCAGATAGTGCCATTTAGACTCTTCAAATGGACTCATGTGAGAAAAAAACACAGAGGTGTGAAGAAAGTAATAACAGTGGCATCCTGTCACACAGGTCAATCTAGGGACTCTCTCGTGGACCCACTGCCATAGAGGATGTGGAAGTGATGAGATATAGATCAACTGTCATACACAAGAGCAACCCAAGGTAGTATGTACAAGGGGCGACCCAAGAAAAACCAGAATTATCTTTTGGAGGGCGGGCCCCTTGAGGAACTTTTTCCTACAGATCAAATGGTCAATCAAAGTTTTAGTCTGGAAGTTTTGAGAAGATTGCGTCATGATTTATGGAAGAAACATCCCAAGTTGTGGCAAACTGCCCACACTGCACTGAGTGTGCAGCAGTTTTTGACCAAAGCAGCATGACCCGGTGTCACACCTTTCCTATTTATCCGATCTTGACCCAAGCTACCTTTTTTTGCTTGTTTCCCTGGATGACAAAATTCTTCAGAGGGAAACGTTTTGCCAATGTGGAATAGGTGAAACAAACAAAGGCTGAAGCACTAAAAGGCATCATAATTGACAAGTTCAAAACCTGTTTGAGCAGTGAGAAAAGTGTCTCGATAGGTGTATTGCATCAAACAGAGAGTACTCTGAAGGTGAATGAAGTTTAAACATATAAGAATAAATACTCAATTTTTATAAATAAATTCTGCTTTTTTAGGGGGTTCCCCCATGTATAGAAGGTAGATCATTGCTTGGAGAAACACATAACATAAGGCCAGCAGGCCTGAGATACAGCTACAGTTTTATATACATTCATGTTTATATAAAACATGTACAACAAGGCCTTTGTATAAAAAATGCTGGTCATTACTGTGGTACAAAAGAAGACTAGGTGAATACCATATTTTAAACAACTTTCTTAAAAAATAATTTAAAGAAAACAAAATTCATGCATTTTAAGGGTACAATTTGATGAATTTTAGTAAATATATCAAGTTGTGTTGCTTTCATCATAGTCAAGTTTTAGAAATTTCTATCACCCCAAAAGGTCCCTTCTTGCTTGAATGCAGTGAATCCCTGCACCTACTCCCAACCCTAGGCAATCACAGATATATTTTCTGTATCTATGCATTTGCCTGTTCTGGACGTTTTATGTAATTGCAATCACAGTGTTCAATCTTTTGTGTCTGGTATCTTTCACTTAGTATCATGTATTCAGGATTCATCCATGTTGTAGTAGCATGTATCAGAATTCCATTCCTTCTAATGACTGAAAAACATTCTGTTGTGTGGATATGCCACATATTATTTACCCATTCATCTGTTGATGGTCAGTTAGGATCATTTCATTCTTTGACTATTATGAACAATGATTCTACGTACATTCATGTGCAAGTTCTATGTAGACATATGTTTTTATATATCTTGGGTATATACCTAGGACTGGACATGACATACTATAAAACAAAATTATAATTTCAGATGATTTTATTGCACATTTGGAAATCCCTTGGGATGGAAATAAAAATAAGATAGATAATTGAAGTCACCATTAAAACGTATTGCTACCATTTATTAAACCTCTTAGCAAAACATATTTCAATGAAGCCAAATTATAAGATTCAGAAGAAAATGTGTGCTTCATTTGAAATCACATTGTCTATAGCACAGTCTTCACATTATCTGACTCTAACTCTATGGATGCTATTTTACAGCTCTAGATTTTAGGTAACTGATAGTATTGCAATATAATCCTTGTCTATAAACAAGCCAATGAATTGTATCTCATGGAGAGAATGCTTTGTCTTCATTTGAATGTTCATTTCAATACTCTTGGTAAAATACTGCCAAATCATATGCAAGAAGAATGAAACTTGACTCACCTAAAGAAATGTAGCACCTAAAACTGTCTAATACATATAAACTGTGTTCATGTAGATGTTTATCCATAGACTTACTCCCTTTTCAAATGTATATTCGAAATTGCTGACAGACTCCCCTCCACATTGGTGTAACTTTAAATATGTTTGAAATCATAAAAATTCCTGATAATAATTTCAGAAAAATAATAAAGGATAGAAGTATCAGGTCAGACAGGAGCAAGATCTTTCTCAAGTTATAATTAGAACTTTAGGTTTTATCTTTTGGTGAAAGAACTCAATTTCACTCTCCATCAATATATGTAAGTCTCAATGGGCATAGGTGGGTTAAATGTAATCTTGTTCTGTCTTACACTGAATCTGTCTATATGCATTTAATTCTAAAAACTAGTATTGAGACAGACACTAGGTTTTGATGTCAGATTCCACTCTTTGACTCTATCTAGATGCTTCATAAATCCAACTTAAAGTTTCATAATGGGCTCGATTATAAACGTCTGGCTCCATTTTAATACCCTGAATTCACAAGTATTCAATGAATAATGTCTTCTAAATTACCTAATACCAACATATTTGCATGAATACTCTTGTTTTTTCCTATCCTTCATTCCAAAAAATTGAAACTTCCTTCAATTAGAACCACAAACATAGTCTGTTGTCTTACTTTAACCACTGTGCAATATTTGGTCAGTTGAGCTTTCTGCAGCTAATTTACATAGCCATGCCACCTTGCAAGGACCTAGCAAAATAACCTCAGTGCTTGTATACCATACAGTTAGCCACTAAACCAGAAATACTGTATCACATTTATTTTGAATATACAGATGAAGCTGCCAGTTTCTCACACAAATGAGCAAAAGAAGTGTTTGGAAAATTGCAATAAAAAAAGACAATGTATATTTTCCTTTTTCTCTCTCTGTTCTTTCTGAAGAGGTACAGATAGAAAGTAAATAAAGTATAATTAATTCAGATTCCACTCATTTATATACTTTTTATTCAGGGAAGAATCAGGTATGACATTTAAGTTTTGGAATATTTCCTTTTTTAGTGTTTATTATTTTATTTTTTATTTTTTTATTTTTTTGAGTTGGAGTCTGACTCTGTCGCCCAGATTGGAGTGCAGTGGCCGCTCCCGGCCACCGCAGCCTCGACCTGCTGGGCTCCGGCGATCCTTCCGCCTCAGCCTTCTGAGTAGCCTGAATTACAGGCATGCGCTACCACGCCCAGCTGATTTTTTGATTTACTGTAGAGACGAGGTCTTGCTGCCCAGGTGGGTCTCGAATCCGCGGGCTCAGGCAATCCGCTCACCTCAGCCTCCCAAAAGCGCGGGATTACAGGCTGAGCCACCGAGCCCGGCTTATTTTTTTTTATTTTTTATTTTAAAGATGTGGGGTTCCATTCAGGGTTAGGTATACAAACGTCGATTATGCAGGTACCCTTGTTGATGAGGTATGCCCCTACCTGCCCTAGCAGTTTCCTTCAACTACCAATCCCATCCCCCATCCCCTAGCAGTTTCCCACTACTGTCAATCCCTTTCTTATGGTATTAGGATAATTGTTCAAGGTCCACTTATGAGTGAGACCATATGGTACACTGTTCTTTGTTTCTGTGAGAGATCATTGAGTATGATAGACTCTAAATCCATCCAAGTTGCTGTGAAGTCCATATGTTTGTCCTTCTTTATGGCTGCATAATATTCCATTGTGTATATGTACATTTTTTAATCCAGTCCAGCTTTGATGGGCAACATTGTTGGTTCCATGTTTTTGCTATTGTGAATAGAGCTGCAACAAACATACATGTGCAGGTATCTTTTCTTGTAGAATTATTTGAGTTCCTCCGGGTATATTCCTAATAGGGGAATTTCTAGGTTACATGAAAGGTCAATTTCTAGTTCTTTCAAAAATCACCACACTGTCTTCAAAAGAGGTTGTACTAGTTTACATTCCCACCAGCAGTGTAGAAGCATTCTTTTTTCTCTGCATCCTCGCCAGCAACTGCTGTTGTTTATTTTATTAGTGATGGCCATTCTTACTGAGATTAGGTAGTATCTCAATGTGGTTTTGATTTGAATTTCTCTGATGATGAGTGAGGCTGACCATTTTTTCATGTGTCTGTTCGCTGCCTGTATATCTTCTCTTGAGAAGTGTCTATTCATGTCTTTTGCCCACTTTTTAATGTTTTGCCCACTTTTTAATGGGGCTGTTTGTTTTTTTCCTTTTGGTACTTTTGAGTTCCTTGTAGGTCCTAGATGTAAGGCCTTTGTCAGATATACAGTTGGCAAATATTTTTTCAAATTCTGTGGGCTGTCTCCTTGCTCACTTGATGGTTTCTTTTGCTTTGCAGAAGCTCATCAGTTTAATGAGGTCCCACTTGTCTATCTTGTATCTTAAGGTGTGGGCATTTAGGGTTCTGATCAGGAATTGGTTGCCAGTTCCAATTTCCATAAGGATGTCTCCTGCGTTTTCTAAGATTCTTATAGTTTGAAGTTTTATGTTTAGGTCTTTGATCGATTTAGAGTTGATTATTATGTATGGTGATGAGTAGGGGTCCTGTTTCAATCTTCTGCATGTGGTCAGTCAATTTTCCCAGTACCATTTACTGAATAGGTTCTCCCACTCCCCAGTGGTTGTTGTTGGAGGTTTTGTCAAAAATGAGTTAGTTGAGAAATTGAGACTTTGCTTCCGGAATTTCTATCCTGTTCCATTGGTCTGTATGCCTGTTCTTATATCAATACCAGGCTGTTTTGATTACTGTAGCCTTTAAAGTTTGAAGTCAGGAAGTGTGATACCTCCTGCTTTGTTTTTTTTTTTTTTTTTGCTAAGTCTTGTTTTGGCTATTTGTGGTCGTTTATGTTTCCATAAGAATTTCTGTATTGTCATTTCCAGGTCTGAGAAGAATATTGATAATTTAATGGGTATTGTGTTGAATCTGTAGATTGCCTTTGGTAGGATGGACATCTTAACAATGTTGATTCTTCCTATCCTATCCATGAGCATGGAATATTTTTCCATTTTGCTTGTGTCTTCTTGGATTTATTTGAGCAATGTTTTGTATTTCTCATTGTAAAGGTCTTTCACTTCTCTGGTTAGGAAGATGCCAAGGTATTTCTTTTTTGATGTGACTATTGTGAATAGGATCATGCTCCTTCTTTGGGTCTCTGCCTGCTTGTTGTTGGTGTATAGGAACGCAATTGTCTTTTTTTTTTTGAGTCTCACTCTGTCGCCCAGACTGGAGTGCAGTGGCCGCTCCCGGCCACCGCAGCCTCAACCTGCTGGGCTCTGGCGATCCTTCCGCCTCAGCCTTCCGAGTAGCTGGAATTACAGGTATGCGCTACCACGCCCAGCTGATTTTTTGATTTATTGTAGAGATGAGGTCTCGCTGCTCAGGTGGGTCTCGAACCCACGGGCTCAGGCAATCCACTCACCTCAGCCTCCCAAAGGCGTGGGATTACAGGCTGAGCCGCTGAGCCACCGAGCCCGGCTGCAAATGTCTTTTACACATTTATTTTGTACCCTGAGACTTTGCCAAAGTCCTTTATTAGTGCAAGCAGATTTTTGACAGATTCTCTTGGATTTTCAAGGTAGAGGATCATATCATCAGCAAAGAGGAATAACTTGACTTCCTCTTTTCTTATTTGGATACCCTGATTTCCTTCTCTTGTCTAATTGCCCGAGCTAGGACTTCCAACACAATGTTGACCAAGAGGGGTGAGAGTGGGCAGCCTTGTCTTGTTCCAGTTTTCAGGAGAAATGTTTCTAGTTTCTGTCCATTTAACAATATGTTAGCTGTGGGTTTATCGTAGATGGCGCTTACTATTTTGAGGTATGTTCCTTCTATACCTAGGTGTTTGAGGATTTTTATCAAGAAGTGATGCTGGATTTTATCAAAAGCTTTTTCTGCATCTAATGGTATAATCATGTGGTTCCTGTTTTTACATCTGTTGATGTATTTAATGACAATTATGGTCTTGTGAATGTTGAATCAGCCCTGCAACCTGGGGGTGAAGCCTATTTGGTCATGGTGGATGATTTTTTGAGATGTGTTTTTGGATCTGATTTGCCAGAATCTTATTGAGGATTTTGCATCTATGTTCGTAAGGGATATTGGCCTGTAGTTCTCTTTTTTTGTCGGATCTTTACCCAGTTTGGGTATCAGTGTGATGTGAGATTCATAAAATGCTTTGGGGAGAATTCCACACTTCTTGATTGCCTGGAATACTTTCAATAGGATGGTATCATCTCCTCCTTGTTTGTTTTGTAGAATTCTGCTGGAAAGCCATCCTGTCCAGGACTTTTTTTGTAGGTAGTTTTCATATGACAGAGTCAATTTCCTGGGTTATTATTGTTCTATTTAGTGTCTCGATGTCTTCTTATTTCAACCTGGGTAGGTTGTATGATGTCAGAAAGTCCTCCATTTCATTTAGGTTATCAAATTTGTTTCCATATAGGTGTACATAGTAATCTCTGATAATCTTTTGTATTTCTTCAGAATCACTTGTAATTTGATATTCTGTATTTATGATTGTGTTTATTTGGGCTTTTTCTCTCTTTTTCATGGTCATTCTGGCTAGGGGTCCATCAGTCTTATCAATTCTTTCAAAGAACCAGTTTTTTTGTTTTGTTGATGTTTTCAGTGATATTTTTGTCTTCTATGTCCCATATTTGGGCTCTTATTATGATCAATTGGAATCTTTTGCTAAAGTTGGGGTTGTGGTGGTCTTCACTTTTTAGCTCCATTAGGTGATTTGTTAGGCTCTCAACTTGTGATCTTTCCATTTTCCTGATGTGTGATTGTAGAGATATAAATTCCCCTCTTAGAATTGTTTTCATGGCATCCCAGAGGCTTTGGTAGGATGTTTCTTCATTTTCATTGTGTCCAGCAATCTTTTTATCTGCTTTGATTTCTTTGTTGACCCAATAGTTGTTCAGCATCATATTCTTTAGTGTTCATGTGTTTGGGAGATTTTGTTGGTGGTGATATTTATTTTTATTCCACTGTGGTCTGAGAAGGTGCATGACAATATTTCAACCTTATGGAATTTGTTTTTGCTTGATTTATTCTCAAGGATGTGATTGATCTTGGAGTACATTCCATGTGGTGATGAGTAGAATGTATATTCTGTGTTTGTTGGGTGGAATAATCTGTAGGTATCTATTAAGTCCCATTGGTCGTGTATCAAGCTTAGGTTCTGGATCTCCTTGCTGATTTTTTGCCTCGATAATCTAGGGCTGTTTGTGGGATATTTAAGTCCCTTGCTATAATAATGTTAGAGTCAATGTCTTTTTTTAGTTTACTTAGTAGTTGCTTTATAAATGCTGGTGCTCCTGTGTTGGGTGCATGTATGTCTAGGATGGATATTTCTTGTTGATGGATTGAAACTTTTATCATTATGAAGTGTCCTTTTGTATCTTTTTACATTTTTGATAGCTTAAAGGTTGTTTTGTCTGATATTAAGATGACTCTTGACTTCTTTTGTGATTCATTTGCCTGGAAACTCATTTTTCATCCTTTAACTTTGAGTCTTTGTGCGTCCATTGTGGTGAGATGAGTTTCCTGGATGCAGCAAATAATTGGGTCATGGTTTCTTATCCAGTTTGCCATTCTGTGTCTTTTCAGTGGTGTATTTAGTCCATTCACATTCAGGCTGATTATTGAAATGTGATTGTTTTTCCCTGTCATGTAGTTCTTACAAAGTTTTTTGTTTGCTTGCTTGTTTTCTTTTTGGCTTTGGGTTTTATGTATGTAAGTGTTTTCAAGTTTCTTGTTACACTGTATTCTCTGTTGATTCTGTGCCCTGCTGTTCTCTTGGAAAGTGTATGGTCATGTGATCATTCCTTTTTTTCTTTCTTCTGTGCTTAATACCTTTTTAAGTGTCTCCTGTAGAGCTGGTCTGGAAGCTTCATAATCTCTTAGAGATTGGATGTCTAGGAAGGATTTTAATTCTTCATCACTGATGAAGCTGGGCTTGGCTGGGTAGGAAATTCTTGGTTGAAATTGTTTATCTTTGAGGAATTTGAATATTGGACTCCAGATCCTTCTTGCTTGTAATGTTTCTGCCAATAGATCTGCTGCTATTCTGATTGGTATTCCCTTGTAGGTAGTCTGACCTTTCTCTCTGCTGCCTTTAGGATTTTTTTTCTTTTGTGCCTACTTTGTGTAGGTGAATTACTATGGGTCTAAGGGTTGATCTTCTCATTTGATCTCTTGTGGGGATTCTCTGTATCTCTTGTGCTTGGCTGGTCACATCTCTGGTGAGATGGGGAAAGTTTTCTTGGATTACCTCCTGGAATACTTGCTCCAAGCTTTTCTCCATTTCCCTTTCTTCTTCTGGGATACCAATCAGGTGTAGGTTGGGCCTCTTGCTATAATCCCACATCTCTTGTAGGCTTTGTTCTTTCTTTTTGAGTCTTCTTTCTAGGTTTTTTTTACAGATGAGGTTAATTCCATGTTCTGGTCTTCAAGTTCAGAGATTCTTTCTTCAGCTAGATTAATTCTGCTTTCCATGCTTGTCATCTTGTTATTTATTTTCTGGATGAAATTTCTTGTTGTCAAAATCTCTGTTACAAGTTCTTTCAGTGTTGCATCTTGTCTTTCTTGAGTCTTATTCCCTCTTTCCATCCATTCCCTAATCCCTGTCATATTCTGGGGCCAGTCATTGGTGACTTCCCTTGTTTGGGCTCCAAGGTCTGATTTTTCAGTAGTTCTCTCTTTGTTACACTTGAAATTGTCAGTGGTCTTCCTTTGGTTTTTCTTCATTTGCAACAGATCTCTTGTTTTTCTCTTTAGTTCTGTTATTCAGTGTCAATGGGAGAGTCTTTCCCTTCTGATGTTTACTCAGCCCTCTATTCTTCCCTGATCCAGGCTCTGGATTTGTTGTATTTTGAAATTGGACTGTGTGTTGGAAACTTTGTTGTCTCTTGTGGTTTTTGAAAGTCAAGTAAGGTAGGGAATGGGGCACTAGTATTCATAAACTACTTGCAAATTACAGTGCTCACTGATTGTGGTATGTGTTCCCTGAGACCCACTCCCCATCACTACTCTATATGATGATGCAAAGCAGAAACCAACGTAAAAAACAACTGAACACACACACACACACACAGACATACACGCAAAACAAGCTGGAATAACAACAAAGTATAACAAAACAAACAACAAAAAAATCCAAGAAAACTGAACACACACATGCCTAGCACAAAGTGAATGGAGAAGAAAAACAGAAAGACCAAAAAAAAAGGAATTCAAATCGAACCCTCACACATATATATACACACACCTTAAACTATAAAAAATAAAAATAAAAATAACAGAAGAACAAAAGAGCAAAAACAAACCAACAACAACAACAAAATTGAAAGATGAACACTCAATCATTTACATGCACACATAAACAGAAAACAACAAACAAAAGAAAAAAGAACCAAAAAAAAAAAAAAGAAAAATGGAAAAAGGATTGGCGGGGTGCAGATTAAATCCTCACATACACATTTATGTACAAAGGAAAAATATTTAAAAAATAGATGAACTAACAAATAGGCAAATATTTTTAAAAGTTAAAAAATAACCTGCCCTCTTGTGGCAGGGTCTGTAATTATTCCTCTAAACTGGTCTCACCTGCATAGCTTCCACCTCTTTCACTCTCTCCCCAGTGTCTGGAGCAGGGAAGGAGCTGGGTAGTGGAGGTGGGTGTGACTGCAGTCCTCCCCTCCCACTCTTGGATGGTCAGGGAGATCTCCTCTGATGGGGAGGTGCAGGATTGTCTCTTCCCCAGGTATATACTCACAGGAGGTTCCCCAGCCAGGCCTATCCTGGAATGGAGTTCTTCTATTGCAACTGACGTCCAGGCTCCACCTGGGTTTGTCCCTCTCAATTGCGGCCCAATTATGTGTGTCTGACATTCAGAGGATTGCTGTGGAGAAGGGGGTTTGGGTCAGCCCCAGACTCACCACTGATCTCTTTGGAACTCTTCCTCATCCTTTTCTGGCCACATCCTTTGTCCTGCAGTTGGATCAGGATAGGGGGTGGGGCACCTGGGACTCAGCACTTGTCAGGGCCCTCTGAAGTTTGTGCTTTCAGAATATTTCCTCTGGGTCATAACCTGCCAGTCACAGAGATAGGGTCTGTTGCTCCGTGGTGAGCAAGTCAGAGTACTTTCCTGTCCTGCCTTCAAGATGGTGACAGGGTGCCTCTCTTGTCCTCTTAAGTGAGACTCTGCCTCTAGTCTCCCTTGGCAGCCCCTGCTGCCAGTGCCCAGCCAGGCACTGAAGTGGTAAGGCAAAGTCTGGAGCCGGCAGTCTCTCCTGCTGCAGTGGTGAGGCACAGCTTGGGGCAGTAGTCTCTCCCCATTGCTTCTTCACAGGAAAGGATTTGTCCATTTAAAAAAAATGGCTCAGCTTCTGCAACCTGGGAAGAGCCAGGGACCAAGGAGAGAAGCTGCAGCACAACTATTGCACCAGGGCCCTGGCCACTTGCTCATGAAACCCCACTTAGACAATCTCTCCCAGCATTTTCTTCCCAGGAAGGGTTTTGTTGATTAAAAAAAAATGTCACTCAACTTCTGCATCCTGGGAATAACTAGTGTCCAAGTCCAGCACTGCAGCACCCACCACTGCACTGGGAAAGCCCTGGCCACCAGCTCCCCAGCCCTCACTCAATCAGCCACTCACATGCCCACTCAGTCACCGGCATGTACACAAAATTTTCCATATACTTACTCACTTGCACCAGGACTCGCATAGTCTGACTGACTCAGCTGCCATCTTCCCAACCCTCCGTGTTTGTTTTTTTTAAAACAAGTACTATTCTCAACTAACATCTAGCATTTGATACTACATTTTATAAATAAATATATACTAATAAAAATGTTTATACATTTGCTGTGATCCTTAATTAGGTGCAATTGTGTTTGGTTCCAATTACTGATAGAACTTGAAATTATTTAAATAGCATTTTAAAGAGGTTTTTCTTTTTTCTTTTCTTTTCTTTTTTTTTTTTTTGAGTTGGAGTCTCACTCTGTCACCCAGACTGTAGTGCAGTGGCTACTCCCAGCCACTGCAGCCTCGACCTGCTGGGCTCCAGTGATCCTTCCACCTCAGCCTTACAAGTACCTGGAACTACAGGCACGTGCTACGATACCTGGCTAATTTTTGATTTATTGTAAAGATGAGGTTGTGCCAAGTTGCCCAGGAGGGTCTCGAACCTGCAGGCTCAGGCAATCCACTCACCTCAGCCTCCCAAAGTGCTGGGGTTACAGGCTGAGCCACCAAATCCGACCAAAGAGGTTTTTCTTGATCTCTGATTCTCAGTAACTGATACTGGCTTTCCAGTTAGTCTTAATTAGTGAGTCTGAATTAATATTAATTTTCTTTGGGGAACCTGTGGGTGATCAGAATACAGAGTCTGAAGACAGTCCATCCAGGGATAAATCCTGGCTTCATTACTTATATGCTCTATGGCCTCTTAAACTTTTAAGCAAGTGACTTAACACCTCTGTGCTTCAACTTCCCCGTATGTAAAATTGAAATAATGATAGAGTTGCCACAGATGAATTTAACGTGCCTGGCACATAGTAATCACTATACACATTTTTTTCCAAATTAATAATTAATGAAAGCTGGCTTTTGAGTCTTACTTCAATTTCCTTTAATTCTGCCTGTAATTAAGTCGACAACACTTAACTGTATGCACTGTTCAGACTCTTGTAGTACTTTCCAGAGAATGGTTATAGTTTTAGGGAGAATCTATTTTATTCTTATGTATTAATTTGCTATGTATTAAATTTCACATGTACTTAGGGGGAAAGCATAAAATTAGCACATTAAAGAGGAATGTAGGCATCTAAAGCCCAAGCTCGTGTACAATGGAAGGTCATCTGGAATCACCATAATCACTAGAGAGCCCAGTAATGAAAGTAGTCTGAAATCTCCAGGTTTCGTGGACAGGGTGGTCCCATGAACCATGCCTATCACAAAGACCCTTTCAGACAAATGCACACATTTGGCTCCTAATGTCGTGAGTCAAGGGAATATTGCAGCACTGTTGACCCAAATGCCATGCAACAAGCCTGGCCCTACAGGTCACATGACCATAGTAGGTTCCTAAATTATCAATCATGTGGCCACTAACCTTCAAGTCACAGGCCCCTATCTTCCCTTCAAAGTCATATTGGCACCACATCACTGTTGGTCATATGAATACTATGGTTATGTATTTTTGTATGGTCATGTGCCTCTACTGTAGTTATGTGGTGGGCTGAGACCTCTGGTCATGTAAATATTGTAGGCTCCTAACACTGTGGGTCTTGTGGATCCTACTCTCTGTGGCCCTCACCATCATGTGGTCATATAAGTCAATTAGGTGACCTGCTGACCTATGACCATGTGAATCTTGTGGTCATGGGCCAACCCAAGGTCGCTTGTTAGGCTCTGCTCTCTCAGTCAGGGGAAGATTGAGGGTTTCTAAATTCTATAGGCCACATGGATTTTGCAGTCATGTAACTACCTATGGTCATGTAACAGCCTATGGTCCTCCCTTTAGGTGTATGGAGAATCTTCTAAAATGTGTAGGTTGGACTTGACCTTCTGAGGAGTCAGACCTACAGGTATAGAAGACCTTTAGAACTGTGAGCCTCACTCTGGCTCAAACCAAAGTTTGATCAGGCTCTAGTGGTGGTATTCTGTAGGAGAGGCACTAGCTGGCACTAGAAGTTTACTCAGATAATTGGGCTTTATGGGGCCCCCAGCAGTCTCCAAATACCAGAGCACCTGAGAGAGGGTTGGGCAGATGCAGGGGGAAGACTTTCTAAATGTGACAAAACTATTGAATGCCTGGCAGAGAAATTGTGTGTGTGTGTGTGTGTGTGTGTGTGTGTGTGTGTGTGTGTATGTGTGTCTTGGTCCTGGACTCATAGGAGTTGTTGTCAGTAGAGACTAAAGTGGAGGAGAAATGGAGAAATCATGGGGCAGAATGTAGGGCTAGTGGGGTGGAGGTGGGGTGGGGTAGGGGCAGCAGGGGTTCATGGATTTGTAAGTCATCTCTTAGTGGCAGGGCTGTGAAAACCAGGTGGGATGCGCTCCTCTCCCCCTAGTCCCACACTAAAGCCATAACCTTGCCTGTCACCCTGACTGATTCACTGTCTGTTTAGGGTGATGCTATCTTCTGCCTGTCCTCTGACCATGTTGTTATTAAGGCTACCCAAGGCTTCCTAGATGTCAGTGTGTATAGACAATTCTGAATCCAGTCTTATTATCTGTCTCTTATTTGATTCCATAAAGATTATCTTTGTTTCTATGATTTATTTTTCCAGTAAACATTCTAAACTTGTGCTAAGGGAAGAAACAAGGGAAGGAGAAAGGGAGAAAGAGGTGGAGGAGAAGAGGGAGAGAGGGAAAAGGAATTTTAAAAAATAATTTGATATTCAATGCAAGTGTCAAAGTAGTCATTATGTGAAGATTCAGAATTTATTATGCTTAATTTGAAGTTGACTAGTTTACAAAGTACATTGGGAAGTGGGCAACAATCTTTTTGTACACAGGATCTCTAAATGGACTTAAAGTAGTACAGCCTGAAACTATTTGTTTCTGATTCCCCCCATTTTCTTTTTTTGTATTAAATCATTTATTCCATAATGCAAGTTACTAAAGTATGTATTAATGTAATACTCATTTTATAAATAAGAAAATTGAAGTTAAAGTAGACCAACTAGTTTGCTCAAGGCACTAACTAAGAAGTAGCAAAGCCAGGATTCAAACTTTCAAGTTCTGGCTCCTGTAGGCACACTCTTAACTACTTGAGTACCTGCTTTAAAGTTGCTATGAAGCAAGTTATATATTCTACGGTAACTGGGTCCTCAACTGTGAGCTTATGGCTCTGACACTGCGCACGGGCTCTATTTAGTACTACTCTAGCATCAGCAGTCAGTCCTGCAAAAGCCATGTAGACATGATCATCAAGGGCACAGATTTTCCTCACAGTTCTTTCATCTTGAAGCTTGGCAACAAGTTTTTTTCTACCTCGAGCACAACTATATTGGTACCACGAATTCCAACTGTAGTGGATCCTTTCTTCACTGCTTCCTGGGCATATTCCACCTGGAAAAGGTATCCATCTGGGGAGAAAACAGTGATGGCCCTGTTGTACCGAGACGCCATCACACAGGACTGTATGAACTCCAAGCTCCTAATGCTACTGCCCCCCATTTTCTAATTATTGTTTCTTAGATTCCTTACTGAAAAAACTCTCTCCTTTTTTTTATATGAAAAATTGGCCAGGTATGGGTGCTCATGCCTGTAATACCAGCACTTTGGGAGGCAGAGGTGGGAGAATTGCCTGAGCCCATGGGTTCGAGACTAACGTGGGCAACGTGGCGAGACCTTGTCTCTACAATAAATAAAAAAATTAACTGGGTGTGGTGGCACACTCCTGTAGTTCCAGCTACTTGGAAGGCTGAGGTGGAAGGATTGCCTAAGCCCAGCAGGTCAAGGCTGCGACGACTGTAAGCACGTCACTGTTACTCCAGCCTGGGCAACAGAGTGAGACTCCAACTCAAAAAGGAAAAAAAAAAAAAAGGAAAAATTGTAGTGAGTGGATTTCAGAAAAATATTAAGTAAAATCATAAGTAATATACTTGTTACTTCAAGAAAGTGGTATTGGATGAATAACGTTGCACAAATAGTAAGATCACACTTACACTTATAGGTTTTTAAATGTTGCTTGGCATATGGTTAAAGAATAATTGCCACTTGTGATATTTTATATTATATGTAACTTTAATGATCTACTTTTCCTTTTTAATTTTAAATTTTTTATTTTTGTAGAGATGGGGGTCTCACTATCTTTTCTAGGCTGGTCTCAAACTCCAGGCCTCAACAATCCTCCTGCCTTGGCTACCCAAAGTGCTGGAATTACAGGCATAAACTACCATGCCCGGTCAAATGATCTACTTTGTTTTTCTCTCATTTCAGCATTTCCAAGATTGTTTTGCAAAAGACTAGGGCCAAGAAAAATCAGCAACAAAAATATGCTCTGCTGTAATGAAGTGTGGGACATACAGAACTGAAGGTAAAAAAAAAGTTCATACTGTAACTTTTTTTTTAGATAATATGGTAATATGCAACACCAATCTCAAAGCAAGGAATGGTTTCCCCAAACTATGTGGGAATGGAACAATTTTCCACAGAGCATTTGAGGTTCTTCAGAAAATATTTTGGAATTTCCTCTTCTAACTAAATCTGCCACTTTGAAATCGTTCACTAAAAACAATAAAATATGAGTTTACTAATAATTATAATCTATTCTTCTCATTAAGAATTTACTTATTGCTTTTTAACTTATTTTATCTTATTTCATTAGTCAATCTCTTTCCTGCTTGACTCTTTTCACCTTTCATTCTTTATAGATACCCCTAATTTATAAGTATGCTTCTAATATCATGATGGCAAGAAATAAGTGCATAACTGCAAGTAGTTAGTATTATCTATGGCAACAAATAAAGTGCCCCAGTCTTGAAAGCAGGATACCACTAGACTGTTATGATGAGCAGATGCAATACCTCTCATTTTATACAAATTTTTGATACTGTCTATAAGTTATTTTATTATTTAATAATTATAGCCCCAATATTTTGAACCCCTGTTGTATGTCAGGTACTGTGATAACTTCTTCATGTAAGTTATCGCATTTAACCCTCATGAAAGTCCTGAGAGGGTGTTATTTTAATTTACAGATGAGATATATGAGTCAGGAGAGGCTGACTGATGCTGTGCTTATATGCAACCACCTAACCTCAGTGGCTTATTTCTCACAGTTACTACCCATCTATGACATATGATTAAAGAATAATTGCCACTTGTGGTATTTTATATTATAATATATAATATATGTGATTACTATATTATATTATATTATATGAAACTTAATGATCAGATGCATATCCTTTATGGAATGTTGGATGTTGGAGTGATTTTTATTAGAAGGACTCAGAGACCCAACTGATAAGGCAGCCACCATCAAAAAATGGCCAGCCACTTTGCCAGAGTGAAAGAGGGCCTTTGCAGGTCTCAAATTGTCTCAGTCAGCTCTGACTGCCATAATAAAATATCATAGACTGGGTCGGTTAAACAACAGAAATTTATTTTTTCATAGGGTCACCTTCTCACTGTGTCCTCACATGGCAGAGGGAGAACTCTCTGATGTCTCTTATTATAAGAACACTAATCCCATTATGAGGGCTCCACCCTCATGACCTATTTACCTCACAAGTCTAACTAAATCATCTAACCCTTATTATCTCCCAAACTCATCATCTCCAAATACTATTACATTGATGAGTTAGGACTTCAAAATATGAATTTTATGGGAACACAGTTCAGCCCAGGGTACAAACCAGCAACATATGCTGTAGCCCCAAAATAATAGCACACATCACTCACAATTTATTGGGTAAAGCTAGTCGTACACCTGGCCCTGTCCAAACCAAGAAGATCAAGAAATATAATCCTACCAGGAGTCTGGACCAGTAGAGAAAAGTAATCACTTGGCAAACAGCACCACTGACTACTACATGAAGGAACCAAAGCTCAGAGAGATTAGGTACTTGCCTAAAATTGCACAGACAGGGCAGAATTCAGATACACAAAATTTTGAAGCCCATATTTCTTTCTATTTCTACTTTTTTTCTGAATTGTATGCTATTTTCTTAAGTGAAGCTTATATGTAATAGAAATCATTTTATTTCAATGCTGTAATTATTTCTTCTTTCTTAATTATCTGATACTCCAAAATTGATCAACTACCCATGTACTCCAAGAAAGCAAATGAGTATTTTGATTCTTTCTAATTTCCAGACCAAAAAAGTATAAAGTGAAACCTGATGGTAATTGAAAAACTGTTCAATTATTATTTTTTAATGAACCACAATTTTATGTTTTTACACTCTTGTCAAGGAAAGAAATACTAATGTTAAGAACAGAAAATAATGGAATTGATAAGATATAAAATAGTTTATCAAAAATGATAGACATTGGCACTTTGAAAAAATAAGATAATAGAGAAACCTCTGGCAAAATGGATCAAGAAAATTAGGGAGAGGCACAGATATCCTGTTTGTGGGAAAAATAGTACTTTAAGTTATGGAAAAGATTTTAATGATATGAAATTAGAGGCTAATAATTTGAAAATTTAGATGAAATGAAAAATGCCTGGAAATATTTAACTTTCCAATCTGACTTAAGAAAAAAATAGAAAACATTAATATTAAAAATATTATCAGCCAGGCACAGTGGCTCATGCCTGTAATCCTAGCCAAGGATTATGTGGGAGACCAAGGCAGGAGGATTGTTTGAGCCTAGGAGTTGGAGACCAACTTAGGCAACATACTGAGACCTTGTCTCTACAGAAATTCAAAAAATTAGCTGGGTGTAATGGCACATGAAAAACATAGCATTGGATACACCAATGCCCTGATCTGAGATACCAGGCAAGTGAGAGAGTTGGTAGTAACAGTGGGTCCCAGGCATGATGTGAAGACAAGAAATTAATGTTCTATATTTATGCTTATACATCTTGGAAAAACTTATTTATACCACCGCTATATGGCTAGTTATCATCAAAGGTATGAGCTTCATCTACAATAGCAGTAAAGCCATTCTTATTGGAATTGATTTACTTAAGTGTATTCTATTACATTTTATAAAATTATATTTATTGCATTTGGCTAAGTATATTCACTGGTAGTTAAATGAAAACACTTCGTGAAATGCTTTAATATACCTGATACAGTGGGAAAAAGCTTAGGTGTGTGCTGGATATAGTTGAAATATTTTGGAGATGACTTAAACTATGATATTTTAGTCAGTTTGAGACGATACTATAACAAAAATACCATAGACTGGGTGGCTTAAATAACAGAAATATTTTTCTCATGGTTCTAGAGGCTGGGAAGCCCAGCTGATTCAGTTTCTGGTGAGGACTCTCCTCCTGGTTATGTTCTCACAAAGCAGAGAAAGAGAGAGGCTGGGTATGGTGACTCATGCCTGTAATCCCAGTACTTTGGGAGGCCAAGGAAGGAATATCACTTGAGCCCAGGAGTCCGAGACCAACCTGGGCAACATAGCAAGACCTCCATCTCTACAAAAAAGTCAGAAAAAAAATTAGCCAGGTGTGGTAGTGCATGCCTATAGTTCCATCTATTCAGGAGGTCCGGGGTGGGTGGGGGGACATTGCCTGAGCCCAGTAAGTGAAGGTTGTGGTAAGCTATGATTGCAGTGCACTCCAGCCTGAGTGACAGAATGAGATTCCAACTCAAAATAAAACAGGAGAGAGAGAGAGAGAGAGAACAAGATTTCTTCTATCTCTTTTTACAAGGACACTAATTTCATCATGAAAATTCACTATTATAACCAAATTAACTTCCAAAGTCCCCACCTCCAAATGTCATTACATTGGTGATTAGGTTTTCAACATAGGAATTTGGGGGAGGACACATACATTCAGTCCATAGCACATGGTATGTGTAAACTCATGTTGTAATGAACAAGAATATAATGGAGTTTTGGTGTGTGCACATTATGTCTCATTGTCGTCTTATTTTCATACACAATTTTTGTGTGTTTTTAAATGGAAAAAGTATATACAAATTTTCACTTGTTAGATTAGAAGGTGCTTCAATATATTGTCCTACTCTTCCTTTTCTTCTCATTTTACTGTACATCCAGGGTCTCTTGAACATCATCATGCTTATTAATGCAATAAAGATGTTTATGTAATGGTGAATGTTTATGTTTACAAAATAGACTTTTGTCTTATTAATATAGTGGTTTTATAATTTCAGAATTTTTTTAAACTCTCCTTGGACTTCATGGTTTTCAGGTACAAAAAAGAAAAAGAACACGATGCAAATCAACATTCCCAGTGTCTTTGGCCTTGACATAATTTTTTTAAAAAATTCTCCTATTGTTGAATTTTTCATTTTCTGACCCATTGAAAAGTTTTTTGTCTTATAATGGTTTCTTATCAAACGCTAGTTGAAACAAATTGGCTTATATTTGAATCAAGGTATTATTTTATCATTACCAATGGATTTTCAAGGGTTATAATGAATTTTTATCTATAGACTCAAACAAAAGTATATTCATGGTAGCTGTGTTGAAGTTCCTTCTCCATAGCAAGTTATCAAGTAGAAAACTTTCCAAGGTTGCCTGTATATTGGTATTTCCATTATTCTAATATCCTTGAGTAAATTAAATAGTTCTGTTCTCTTTAAAGATACTACTACTCTTAAATTAGTTAATTTGTATTACTATGTGCTCACAAAACACACAATCCATAACTCCTCTCTCAAAGTTTCAGGACTTAGGAAATATTACCAATATGCGGATTTCTCTTCCTGACAATTATTTAGATAAAGTTTTGTTTAGAGAAGGTTAAAAAACTTCAATTGCTTTTTCCTTTTTCAGTTTATTCAGGTGACAGACATGCCAAAGGCTGCTTGAGAAGACCCGTGTTTTCCTGAAGTATCTCATTGGATGTTTCTGAAACTCACAATAGAGAGGCTAACATGTTTACCTTCTCTAACCTCCTCCCTTCTTTCATTCCCCAGCTCTAGTTTCCCTGCCTAGGTGCTCTATTGGCCCAGACCACTGTGAACCTCTGACCTCCACTGGCAACAGCACATACATCGGACTGATTTTCCTCCTCTCTCCTTTCCTTTCTTGGTTCCCTTTTCTCCTTGGAGCAATGAACTCATGGGACTTTGAAAACTTGCCATCTTGTCCCATGGCTTCTTAAAGTGCAGGTCAGAGTCATTTGGACACATATTTTAAACCGTTATTGGAATCCTCTTTTTGCTTTTGGGAAAATCTTCATTGTTAAGTTAATTCAGGATTTTGATATTTAGAAACTAGTGAAGCTTCTGTTTTTTCTCACTCTATTATTACTTTATGACTTTTTTTTTTTTTTTTTTGAGTTGGAGTCTCACTCGGTCATCCAGACTGGAGTGCAGTGGCCGCTCCCGGCCACCGCAGCCTCGCCTGCTGGGCTCCAGCGATCCTTCCGCCTCAGCCTTCCGAGTAGCTGGAATTACAGGCACGCACTATCACACACGGCTGATTTTTTGATTTATCGTAGAGATGAGGTCTCGCTGCCCAGGCGGGTCTTCAACCCACAGGCTCAGGCAATCCACTCACCTCAGCCTCCCAAAGGCGCGGGATTACAGGCTGAGCCACCGAGCCCGGCTCACTTTATGACTTTTTAAAATTTTACTTTAAAGATGTGGGGTACAATTCACGATTAGGTAGATAAGTGGTCATCATACAGGTAAAGTTTGGCCTCCATATTTAATAGCAGTAGAAATAATGTAATGAGTACAATTTTTTAAACAAGTAGCAGTCTGGAGTTTGGTATAGGAACCTGGATTTTTAAGAGTCACTTTAACAGTCTGGAGTTTGGTATAGGAACCTGGATTTTTAAGAGTCACTTCAGGCAATTCTTAAAAATCGGTTAAGTTAGGGAAACCCTAACCCATGATCGATATGAAAGCAGTCACTTGTTGGTCTTCCTAACAAACATTTTTTAATACTCAGTTCATCACAGATAAAACTTATCTTACATAACTTTTCATTTCTATTATCTTTATCAGTTGCTTGTTTTAAAAAATTTTAAACAATACATAAATTGATAATGTAGAAAGTAAAACAGTTTAGTATATAGCTTTATTTTCTATGTACATAGCAAAATATACCTTTTGATATATTTTAGTGAAATTATATGCTTTATATGGTTTTTCACTTGCTTTTTTTCACTTTAAATATATGTTGTATATAGCTTCTAAGCAGGATATTCCTTACATAAGCAACTATTGTTCACTAATCTAGTAATCCTTATGGGATAGTTATAATTTTTCTAATGCTGACACCTTTGTTACTTTTCATGGTCATTAGAGATTTTTTTGTTGTGTTTATTTTAACTTGAAACATTTTCTGCATGATAATACAAGTCCTAAAACAATGGTGATTGTGAAAATTATCAATGGTTTAGAACATGTAGCAGTTAATGTAACATATCCAGTTCAAGACTTGGTAAGATTCTCTAAAAAAAAAAAAAAAAATGCTTTTTCCTCCCCTTTGAAAGCCAGTTCATCTTGATAATGTCAGGGTGAATTAGTTAAGATTTTTTTCTACTTGAAGCAGAAGCACAAGTGAGTATGATAATTTTCCTAAATCTTGAATACAATGCAAAAGATGATCTGCAATATCAACACCTTCATCACCCAGATTCACACATGTATAAATGATACGCATATACAGAAGCAACTCACTTATTTTAATAGCTGCAGAGTAGTCCACTGTATCACAGTTCCAAAAGTTAGTTAATGGCAAGTAGTTCTTAAATGGTTTGAAAATGAGTGTGGTCGATCCTTCACGGAAAAGAAGTAATGGTCCAAAATGCCAACACTACTCCTGTTGAAAAGCATTGGAGTTTTGTATTCTTAGAAAAATGTCATGGCTGAGCACAGTGGCCCACACCTGTAATCCTATAATCCTAGCACTTTGGGAGGCTGAGGTGGGAGGATTGCTTGAGTCCAGCAGTTCAAGACTAGTCTAGGCAACATAGTGAGACCTTGTCTCCACAATAAAAGAAAAAAAAATTTAGCTGAATGTGGTGCCATACGCCTGTAGTCCCACCTACTCAGGAAGCTGAGGCAGGAGGATGACTTGAGTCCAGGAACTTAAGGCTGCAGTGAGCTGTTATCATGCCACTGCCCTGGGTGATAGAGTGAGACCCTGACTAAAAAAACCCAAAAAACATAATTATCAGCATCACTTCTGTTAAACTCCATGAATGTCATTTGCCCTACAAAGAACATTGTGAAATTTAAAACTTCCACAGTATATTTCAGTGCCTGCTTGCTCACATTTTCACCAACTACTATATTAAAATGCAATATGACATTTATATACATGTGTGCAATAGAGTAAAGAGAATAATTTTACAGACACCAAAGTACTCATTACACAGATTTATCACCTGCTGATATTTAGTATTCTTTCCTTAAAGTTCTCATACTACCTTCATCAGAACAATGTACCTGAAGGACAAGTGACATGCTATGGATACGCAGAATACAGGATGGTTCCTGGCAATGGTGGGATTGGGAATTGTGAGCAAGGCTTCAAGGAGGTGTCATTGAGCTAAGAAGAGAGAAGTAGGGACTTAATAGGGAAGGGAAAGGTATCCACGGGACATTCCAGTCTGTTTGACATTATAGAAGAGAGAACATGCACAGTGTACTTTGCGGTTATGATAATTAAGTATTGCTGGAGTATGGGCTCCTTAAATGGATAAGGTGAGAAATGGTGGAGAGTTAGGATCAGCCAAGTCTTTGAGAGCCTCAAGCACTATGGTCAGGCCCTATAAGTTGATTGTTGCCAAACCTAGCTAAGTATTAAGACTCCTGTGTTGTTTGTTTGTTTGATTAGATAGTTTTATGTTGGGAATGAGGAAGGGGAGAAAATGCCAAGATTTGAGCTGGGATATTCCAAGGTAACTTCTTAACTTGCCATTAGGCAAGCATAGCCCATGACTACAGTTTCTGTCCTGAGATGATTAACTGTCACTTTCAGACTTAGGATCCAAGTGTGAGAAGATTTACAAGTTTTACCTGAAGTCTCCACAGACTTGTGCAGAAGATGCACACCACTAGCACTAGGAAACTTTCATTTGCCCTATAAAGTAAAAAACTTTGGCTGAACCCTTAATACTTCAGAAACATGAGGTATCAGAGTTGTACAGGGCCTGAGTTCATTAGCATTAGTTTTCATGAACACTGCCTTAAAACCACAACCCCGATACAGGTGGTGGTGGTAATGGCTGGGAAATATGAAGAGGTCCTTTGGGAGTACTGCTAGTGTTCCATATTTTGATCAAATATTTTAAAAGATATTACCAGCATCCCGCAAGACTCCCTCATGTGTACCAATCATCACCTCCACAGCCTGTATGCAAAATTCACTACTATTCTGATTGTTACAGATTGGTTTTGCCTGGTTTTGATCTTCACAAAAAAAGACTCACAATCTGAACTCTTTGGTGTCTGACTTCTTTATGTCTGTTAGAGTCATTCAAGTTACCACATTTAGCAACAGTTTGTTCATTTCATTTCTCTACAGCAACTCAATCTTTGTCTTTACCAAACTTAATTTATTTGTTCTTGCTGATAGACATTTTGGTTGTTTTCGGCTTTGGGTTTTTATGAATAATGTTGCTATGAACATTTTTGATCCTATATTTTTGTGCACACATAAATTAATTGTTGTTGAGTATATATGTGTATGGATGAAACTGGTAGGCTGATCAGTATGTGCAAATTCAGCTTACCTTGCAAAATGGTTGTGCAAATTTACACTCCTGCCAGCAGTGTATAAAAGTTTCACTTACTCTACATCTTCACCGACAGTTGATGTTGTTGGTTTTAATTTCAGCCATTCTAGAAGTTATTGTATTGCATTGTGATTTTAGTTTGGAATCTTCCAATGAATAATATGAGAGGGGACCCAGAATTATTTTTGAAGGGTGAGTCCCTTGTAGTACAGGCTTCCTCTGCTAGGTAAGTGTTCTAGGAACCCACCTGCATCCGTGTACCAGCTAGCGTTGTTGTGAGAGGATGCGTTTCACTTCAGTGGATTTTCTTTTCTTTCTTTTTTTTCCAGCTTCTTTCAATGTGTTTGCCCATTTCATGATGGGTGAGAACACCTGTCTGCACTGTGCTGAGTATTCAGCAGTTTTTGACCAAAATTGGTATGACTCCCATGCCCCACCCTCCCTATTCACCTGATCTCCCCACAAGCTACTTTTTTGTTTGTTTGTTTCCCAGATGAAAAAATCCTCAAAGGGAAACATTTTGCTGATGTGGAAGAGGTGAAACAAAAATACGGCTGAAGCACTAAAAGCACCAAAATGGACAAGTTCAAAAACTGTCTTGAGCAGTGGGAAAAGTGTCTTGATAGGTGTATTGTATCAAACAGAGAGTACTTTGAAGGTGACTGAAATTTAAACATGTAAGAATAGATACACAATTTTTTAAATAAATAAATTCTGGGGTTTTGGGGGGGGGTTCTCCGCATGTTTTTCCACAGTATATGCAATATAATTCTGTTTGGCTAAAGTATATATTCCATTTACATGTGTGTACATTTATATGCATGCATAGAGAATAATGAACATGACCATAGCTGTGACAGTATTTATTGAGCACTTGCTCTGTGACAGGCACACTTCTAAGCTTATAGGAAAGCACTGAATTCTTACAGCAAGCTACCTTATAGGGTACTATTTTTTTCAAATCCATGAAAAAACCAAAATGCGGAAATGTTAACATTATGCCTATTTTATACTGATTGTCAATGAGTAGTGGGATTCTTATTTATATGCATTCTTTTTAAATATTTCACCAAAATATAGAACATTACCAGCACCCCCAGAAGTCTCCATTCACATGCAGAGGTAAAAATGTAACTTCCTAGTGGTTACTGGAAGTCCTCTTAGGACTAGTTTGGCTAACAAATCAGTTGTTGTTAATCCCATGCACTCTGATCCTTTATATATTCTTTGGGTCATAAACATGTCATCTGATATGAGCAGGGAGATGAATGGTTCTAGGTAGTTTGGTAAAGTATTTTTAAAAAGGCAAATTTAGGGCTGGGCTCAGTGGCTCAAGCCTGTAATCCCAGCACTTTGGGAGGCCAAGGTGTGAGGATTGTCTGAGTCCAGGGTTCAAGACCAGCCTGGGCAATTTGGGGAGACCTCGTCTCTACAATAAATAAATAAAAAAATTAGCTGGGCATGGTGGCACATGCCTGTAGTTCCAGTTACTTGGAAGGCTGAGGTGGAAGGATTGGTGAACCCAGCAGGTTGAGGCTGCGGTGGCCGTGGGTGTGCCACTGCACTCAAGCCTAGGTTACAAAATGAGACTCCAACTAAAAAAAAAAAATGCTTGAAATAATTCACCAGTGAATCCATCTGGGCCTAGTGTTTTCTATTTTAGAAGATTATTAATTATTGATTCACTTTCCTTACTGAATATAAGCTTATTCAAATTATCTATTTTTTCTTGTGTGAGTTTTGATAGATTGTGTCTTTCAATGAATTTATTAATTTCATCTAGGTTAACAAATTTGTAGGCATAAAGTTACTCATAATATTCTTTATTGTCCTTTTAATATCCAAGAGATCAGTAGTAATGACCTTTCTTTTATTACTGGTATTAGTAATTGTGTCTTTTCTCTTTTTTTCTTAATCTGGCTAGAAGTTTATCAATTTTATGAATCTTTCTCAAAGAATCAGCTTTTATTTCACTTATTTTCTCTATTACGTTCTTATTTACAATTTCATTGAGTTCTGTTTTAATTTTTATTATTTCAATTCTTCTGCTTTCATTATTTCTATTATCTCTATTCTAGTCTATTAAATCTTTTGGATTTAAATTGTTCTTTTTCTAGTTTTCTAATGTAGGTGCTTAAATGATTGATTTTATATCTTTTTACTTTTCTAATATACGTATTTAAGTCTATAAACTTTCCTCTAAGCACAGCTTTTGCTGAGCTCCACAAATTTTGATAAATCATATTTCATTTGACTTAGTTCAAAATATTTTAAAATTATTATTGAGACTTATTTAACCCTTATGTTATTTAGAAGTATATTGTTTAATCTCCAAATATTTTGGGATTTTCCAGCTATCTTTCTCTTGTTGATTTTTAATTTAGTTCCACTGTAATCTGAGAGCATTCTTTAATGATATCTAGTCTCTTAATTTTGTTAAGATGCTTTGTGGTCCAGAATGTCATTTTTCTTGATAACTAATTTGTGTCAGTTGAGAAGTGTATTGGATGAAGTATTCTATAAATATCAATTAGATACAATTGACTGATGATGCTGTTTTGTTCAGCTTTGTCCTAATTTCATCATGCTTGTTAAATCTGTCAATTACTGTCAATAAAGAGTTGAAGTTTCCAACTACAGTAGTGTAATCATCTATTTCTCTTTGCAGTTTTATCAGTTTTACCTTATATATTTTGATGTTCTTTCTTAGATGCACACACATTAAGGATTGCTATGTCTTCTTGGAGAATTGACACTTTTATTATCATGTAGTGCTCCTCTTTATCCCTGATAATTTTTCTTTGTTTGAATTTTTATTTGCCCCAAATTGATATAGCTGCTCCACCTCTCTTTTGATTAGTGTTAACATGATATATCTTTCTCAATCCCTTTACTGTTACTTTATCTAGGTCTTCACATTTAAAGTTAACTTCTTGTAGATAACACATAGTTGGGTCATGTTCTTTTATCCACTCTGATAGTATATTTCTTTCAATTGATATATTTAAATTACTGACATTTAAAGTTATCATTGGTATAGTTGATTTAATATCTACCATGTTTGTTACTGTTTACTAATTGTTACCATTGTTGTTTCTTTATTTATTTTTATTTTTATCTTCCACTCATTATCTGTCTTCTCTGGTTTTCATTGAGCATCTTATATTATTCCATTTTCTCTCTTCTCTTAGCATATCAATAATATGTTTTAAACTTTTTTAGTGGTTGTCCTAGAGTTTGTCATGCATATTTACAACTAATACAAGTCCACTTTCAGATAATACTATAGAATTTCATGGACAGTGCAAGAACTACAAAATGGAGTATTTCTAATTTCCCTTCTTTCACATATAACATTGCTGTCATTCATATCACTTACACATAGCTATAATAACTGAATGCATTGTTGCCGTTATTATTTTGAAAAACTATTGTCTGTTAGATCTATTAAGATAAAAGAGGACTTTATTTTACCTTCATTTATTCCTCCTTTAGTGCTCTTCCTTTATTTATGTAGATCCAAGTTTCTGATCTATATTATTTTCTTTCTCTCTGAAGAACATCTTTTAACATTTTTTGCAAGGCGTATGTGCTGACAAATTCTCTCAACTTTTGTTTGTCTGAGAAAGTCTTTATCTCAGAAGTATGTGAAAGATAATTTCACCAGATATAGAATTCTAGACAAAATGGATGTTTTCTTTCACTACTTTAAAAACTTCACTCCACTCTCTTCTTCTTTGCATGGTTTTTTGAAGAGAAATCTGATGTAATTCTTGTTTCTCTATTGAGGAGATGTTTGATTACCCATCTGTCCTTGCATATTTTCCACATTTTCTGTTGAAGCCCCCATACTGATGATACTTGTCTTGAGTTTTTGATCTAATAATTCCAAAAATCTCTGTTATATCTGAGTCTGTTGTTGATATTATTGTATTCATTCTCTCTCTCTCTTTCTCCAAATTGTGTTCTGTTTTTCAGTATGCTTTGCAATTTTTTTTGCCAAAACAACAGACACCATGTACTGGACAAAAGAAACTGAGATGCATAGGTCTTTAGTGTGAGGTTTATTTATCTGGTTAGGAGTTATGCTGTATTTACAGTTTGCTGTAGCTATGGGTGTCAGAAGTTAAAACTTCCTCTGGAATTTTTCTTGTTGGTGGTTTTTTGGGGATTTTTCGAGATTTCTTTTTACATAACTTATGATATATGCAGTTTTTCTGTTGTATTCCCATTATTATGCAGGAGCCCAATTGAGTTGGTGATAAGGTGTAGGGCAGGGGAAATGTTCTACTGTCCTGTGATTAAGTTTCAGTTTTTTAGTGAGTGTGTGTCCCTGGGCTGTGACCTTCACAGTTGCTTTTCGGTCCTCTCTTGCTTATTAGGGGAGTCAGGAAGGCTAGGGGAGGATAGAGTTGGATATTTCCTTTCCCACACCTGGAAAGCTAGGGAGGGCTGGAGTTGGGTATTTTCCTTGCTCTAATTAAGTTTGTTCCTTTTGAAAGCAGGTCTTGTTAACAAGAACAGAATGTTCTGGGTGCGTATCAGAATGATTACTTTTACCATCCCTTTGACAGAAGCACAATGTGGATTTTTTTGGTGTTTCTGTTTATTTCTTTATTTTTATGATTTTTCCCTGTGAGAACCTAGTAGGACTTCTTGAAATAAAATCCTCAAAAGTGGAGGTATGCTAAGACTGGACCCACCTGGAATTTTTAACTCAATATTTTCCACACCGAGCTTCCGGCAATTTTCAACTACAGTTTAACTTTTCCAACTGTGATACTGGCTCCATTGGTGGTATCTTCTCCTGGGCTTCTGCTCCAAGTCAGCTGTGATTCTTTATGTATATTTGCCCGTCTCTCCAATTTTGGCAGAGAGTAGTTTGCTCTGTAACCTCAGTTCTCCAATGGTCTAAGAATTGTTGATTTTCAGTCTATCAGTTTTTTTGTTGATATGATAATGGGAGTGATAAATTCCAAGCTCCTTACATGGTGAACTAGAAACCAAAAGTTCAAAGTTATGATTTTAATAAGGAAAGTCAAAAACTTCTTTTCTGAAACTGAGTTCAGCCTTTTTGAGATACTCCAAAAATTGTCCCAGTAACTGATATTTTTTGTTCAAGACTATAATTATCAAATTTTGTTTAATTCTGAATTTTTCTGACAGATTCTATGACCTTCCCCCTTTTTTTCCATCACACTGCTGATGAGTATCAATATCATACCACTGCTGTATTTGCTGTCTCCTAAATTTTGGTTTATTTTAGATTCATGTGCAAGGAGTACATGTGCAAGTTTGTAACATAGGTATATTGTGTGATGGTGAGGTTTGGACTTCAATTGAGCCCACCCCTCCAGGTGATGAGCTTAGTACCTGATGGGTAGTTTTTCAGCCCCTATTTCCCCTTCCTCCCTCCCCCCTTTAGTAGGTTCCAGTGACTGTTGTTCCCATCCTTGTGCCTGTGTGCCCAGTGTTAAGCTCCCACTTATGAGTGAGAATGTAAAGTATTCAGTTTTCTGTTTCTGTAATAATTCACTTAAAATGATGACCTCCAGATGCATTGATATTGTTGAAAATGACATGATTTAATGCATTTTTATGGCTGCATAGAATTCTATGGTATATATGTACCACATTTTCTTTTTCCAGTCCATTGCTGATAGGCACCTAGGTCTGTTACATTTTTGCTATTGTGAATAGTGCTGTGATAAATATACATGTGTAGGTGTCTTTTTGGTAGAACAATTTATACTCCTTTGGGTATATATTCAGTAATGGGATTGCTGAGTTGAATGGTAAACTTATTTTTAGTTCTCTGAAAAATCTCCAAACTGCTTTTCACAGGGATTAAACTAGCTTACATTCCCACCAACAGTGTTTTTCCTTTTTCTTTGCAGCCTTGCCAACACCTATTGCTTTTTGTTTTATTTTGTTTTAAATAATAGTCATTGCGACTGGTGTGGGATGGTATCTCATTGCAGTTTTGATTTGCATTTTTTCTGATGATTGGTGATGTTGAGTACTTTTTGTTGACTATTTGTATATCTTCCCTTGCTAAATATCTGTTTATGTTCTTTCCCCATTTTTAATGGGGTTATTTTTATTTACTGTCAATTCATTTGAGTCCCTTATAGATTGTGGATACTAGGCCTTTGTTGGATGCACAATTTGTGTATGTTTTCTTCCATTCTGTAGATTGCCTCTTTACTCTGTTGATGTTGCTGTGCAGAAGTTGTTTAACTTGATAAGGTCCCACTTGTCAATTTTAGTTTTTATGCCTCTGCTCTTGAGGACTTGGTCATGAATTTATTGCCTAGGCCAATGTCGAGGAAAGTGTCTCCTCAGTTTTCTTTTAAGATTTTTATAGTTTTGGGTTATACATTTAAGTATTTAATCCACTCTGAGATAATTTTTATTTTTGGTGATAGGTAGAGGGTTCAGCTTCATTATTCTGCATATGGTTAGCCAGTTGTTGAATAGGGTTGTCCTTTCCCCAATGCTTGTTTTTATTGACTTTGTCAACGATGAGTTGGCTGTAAGTCAGTAGTTTTATCTCTAGATTCTCTATTCTGTCCCATTGGTATATGTGTCTATTTTTTGTGCCAGTGCTATGCTGTTTTGATTACTGTAGCTTTGCAGTAAAGTTTGAAATCAGATAATGTGGTACCTCCAGTTTTGTTCTTTTTGTTTAGTATTGCTTTGGCTATTTGGGATCTTTTGTTGCTTCCATATGAACTTAAGTATTGTCTTTTCTAGGTCTGCGAAAAATAATGCTGGTAGTTTAGTATGGATTGCATTAAATCTGTAGGTTGCTTCGGGTAGTATGGACATCTTAACAATATTGATTCTTCCTATCTATGAGTATTGGATCTCTGAGTCTCATCTGAGACTTCTTTCAGCAGTATTTATAGTTCTCATAGAGATCTTTCACTTCTTTGGTTAGATGTCTTCTAGATATGGAAGGAAGAGAGGGAGTAAGAAAAGAGGTAGCCCTAAAATTCTTTAGATTCTTCTTGCCTCCAAACCTTACATGTACTCTTTTTCAATACTGCAATCCAAATAGGGTAAGTAGTTTACTCACCACACAATATTGTCTTTCATTTCTTCTTTTTAGTCTCTCATTTGTAAAAACTAAATACTATAATGACCTGGTAGAGAATGTTTGGGAGTGTACCAGAAAAGAAGGAGAGAAAAGACACATCATATAAAAAGTCCCTGTGTCCTTGATGAGTTATTATAGTTGGCCAAAAGAGTTGTGAAAGGAGAAGCAAATATGAATGAAGATGGAAAGGGGTAGAACTTGAGCAAGGACACAAGGATCTGGGGACACTAGGCATGAACTTTGAGGAAGTCACTTGAGAGAGACACTCATGACAAAGACCAGAGGTACTCCTTTCTCTAGAGGGAGAGTTACAGGATCAGCAACTCAGCCAGATTCCTGTGCCTGCCCTAGAGTATGTTTGATAGTAGGAGAGTAAAACATTCCCCAGGCTACTTTCTTATTTTCTTCTCTCAACAATTCACTTACTTCATCTTTCATTATTCAGGAAGTATTAGGTTGAACCTTATGAGGCTACTGATATGTTCCTGGTTATGACCTACAAAATGACAATTTAATAGCCTTCAACCTGCAATTTTGGGGATGTACCAAGTGTCAGACACTGGGCTAGATGCTGTATATGCCCTGGTAAATAAGATAGACATGGTCCTTCTGAGCATGGAATGTACAATCTAGTTGGGGAGAGAAGCACTAAACAAACATGTAATCCCAAATTATGGTAAATAAATAGAACAGGATTCTAAAAATATTAAGAACATGATGGCTGAGACCAGGGAATGAGAGAGGGACTCTCAGTAGGCATGATTTTTAAGCTGAGCCTTAAAGAGTAAATAGATGTTAGCCAGAAGGGTGTAGTTAGTCCCAGAAGGAGAAACAACAAGTGCACAGGCTCTAAGGCAGGAAAGTCTTTGACCCATTTAAAACTAAAAAAGAACAGTGTAGTTAGCTGGAGTTGTGGAAGGGGGCTTAAAAAGACATCTACAATGTCAAAAATTAGGCTAAGCATAAACTCAGCCTTTGCACAGTTAAGCATGTACTCAGTCTTTGCACAGTTAAAAAGTTCCCTTCCTAGAAACTGGCAACAGCACCTGCTGGCTAGATTAAACTGTTTAACAGCTTTTTTTTTTTTTTCGCTTCTGTAAACCCTGTTAGCATTGCTTGAAAAGTACCTAGGCCTCCAGGATGTTGCAGTTTGGCCCACTTGGAAAGTCCCAATGTGGTTTTGCCCCATTTAAGCATGCCCCTACAGCAAATGGGGGCCCTTGCTGTGGGACTTGCATGTCCAACAACGAGTGGCCACCAGCCGGCTCTTGGCTAATAAACCTCTCCTTTTTATAACTTGTACTTTTGGTGTCGGTGTCTGTGAACTAAGCACTCAGTCCCTATTTCAGAGTTTGGCAATGGAGGAAGAGAGTAGCTGAGAGTGATAGCCATGAGCTATCTCATGCAGGGTCTAAGGGTTTTATTTTAAGTATTTGAATGCAATGGATATAATTGAGAGGAGGAGCATGCTGTAATTTTTTGTAAAAAATATTCCTTTGATTGCCATATAGAGACTGAATTGGAGAAGAACAAGATGAGAAAGAAAGGGGCCAGTTCACTTATTCAGTGGCCTAAGGTCTGTGAAAGATTCAAAACAAATACAAAACATAATGTACAACATCATGGAGTGGAGGTGGGAGAGCAATATGGTATTCCTGAGCAAGTCCACTGCTGCATGTAACAACTGCTGAGAAAAAATTAATTGAAAAATAACGCTTTGCAGCAACTTGAATGGGCTTAGAGTCTATAATACTGAGTGATCTATCAGAGAAACAAAGAACTGAGTATCACGTTCTCACTCATAAGCGGACCTTGAACAATTATCATAATACTGTAAGAAAGGGATTGACAATAGTGGGAAACTGCCAGGGGAGGGGAAGCACACTTCATCAACAAGGGTACCTGCATAAAGACCATTTGTATACCTAACCCTGAATTATACCCCACACTTCTAAGATAGGAAGGAAGGAAAGAAGAGAAACAAAATGGGGTCTTGTCAACACAGTTGAAGTCAAAGAAGGAGAATATCTGTAAAGCCAGAGAAGCAGTCATGAGAAAGAGGGATCTGGGTCCACCCTTGAACAGTGAATAAGATTGGAACGTTTTGGAATGTTTCCTGGAAAGGGCTAGTGAAGGAAAGAGAGTAGCCTAGCTGTGGTGAATGTCAGGAGCCTAATAAGTGAACAAAGAATGCTTAGTGGAAGTCCTTGCAAACCTCAGTAAGACTCAAAACTGAGACAACTGAAGTGTTTACTTTTCAAGAATGTTGTGCAAGCAGATTCGATGCTGACTTTCTACCTACTTCCAGAGGGAGGGATATGCCCAGCATGGCCCACAGAGCAGGGCAAGATTACGGAAAGGGAGGTTTCATGTATGTAACAAGAGTGGTAATTCTGTAGATAATGTATCTCTTTGTAATTCTTTTCACTGCTCCTCACTGACTGGTTTTTTGGACATCCTGTGAGCACAGACCCACATGACTCCCATTTAGCTCTAGTGAGTGTCCTTATCAGATATGGTACCCTGGAAAAACTTCCTCTTTGTTTTAGTTTTAAACCCCAGGCTCCAGGGATCCACTAGATTTTTATCAATTGGGGAGCTTTTATTGGATCATATTCATTAGCCTCTCTCATCTCCTTCTTTGCTCCCCCTGGGTAATAGCACTTTCTGGATTACTTCAGCTATTTAGGCCTTGCCTCTTTTCCTCTCAAAGGTTATTTAGTATATCTTCTTGCTGTCTTTTACTTCCCAATCAGGGCCTCGTGGAAGTTCATAGTATCCTGGGTCATTCCTAATTTTGAGACTCCCAGTGTAGTGTATGCTTACTCCATAACTATTTTTTCCCTCCTCCCTAACAGAACTCCAAACATTTGGATGTTCACCCCTTCCCACCTCACCACTGTCTTCAGGGGGTAGGCTCTAATTATTTGAAAACTGTCGTGACCTGGAATTTATCTGAGGGCCATTACTAGTTGAGGGTGGACAACCATCTTAAAATGGCCTAGTCAGATAAAATGAATAGCCTTTTATTTTATGTTTGGGAAAGTGATTTTTCCCTCTCTCTTGAGGGACAGAAATAAAGAGGAATGTAGACTCTATTGCCATAAGCAGCCACCTTGTTACATTATTGGTAACCACCAGCCTTAGGATAAAGCTAACACCAGGTATGGCAAAAGCTGACCAGAGATGGATGAAACCTGAGTCCTTGAGGCCACTATTTAGTTGCTGATTCAGTCAGCTCTGAAGCCAGTCCTACCTACCTCTCTTCTGCCTACTATATGAGATCATAAACTTTTCAAATGGTTAAGCCAGTTTGAAAGAATTCTTTCCCATACAGCTAAAACTCCTTATCCAAAATAATTGATATGACAGTATTTTCTAAATAGTTTTCCATTTCATTCTGCTCAGAACAACTCCATTATTTATTATAGCTGTATAGCTTTTCAGAGTATTACTGCATTTTAATATATCTATATTTCTCCTTATTTATAAGCATTAAAGTTTTACCTAATTTTTTTGGTATTTTTAAAATGCTGAAATAAACATCTTATTCTATTATTGCATATATTTATATACTTGCATACTTGGATATTTTCACAGCCCAGGTACACACCATTTACTTGTAACTATTCACCTGAGATATAGTAATAGACATAGAATTTCTAGGTTAAAGGCTATAGAACTGTTGTAAGACTTTTAATGCATATTTCCAACCTACCTTCCAGAAGAGTCGTACCAGTTGTCATTCTCACCAGCACTGTATGAAAATGCCCGTTTGTCTGAATGCTTACCTCTAGAGAAAATTGCTAGTTATGGCATGGATTCAGAAATCAGACTATGTTCAAATTCCAACTACACAAGTTAATAGTGATGTGGCGTTGAGTATGTGGTTTAATCTTCTTATAATAGTATCTGGCCAGGCATGGTGGCTCATGCCTGTATTCCCAGCACTTTGGAGGCTGAGGTGAAAGGACTGCCTGAGCCCACGTGTTTGAGACCAGCCTGGGCAACTTGGTGAGACTTCACCTTTACAATAAATCCAAAATGTAGCTGGGAGTCGTGGCGTGTGCCTGTAGTTCCAGCTACTTGGAAGGCTGAGGTGGAAGGATTGCCTGAGTCCAGAAGGTCAAGGCTGCGGTGTTCAGGAGTGTGCCACTGTCCTCCAGCCTGAGTGAGAGAGTGAGACGCCAACGCAAAAAAAAAAAAAAAAAAAATCTGTATGCAATTGATGTGGTTAGGGAAGTTAATGAAATAAGGCATACAAAGCACTAAAATTATAAGTGATCAATAAATGTTGACTGTTATTACTAAAATTATTTACCAACTTGATACTTCAAAATGCTATTTATTATCATTTAAAGTTTCTTGATTACTAATTGATGTGAATTGAATGTTTGTGTTCCCTCACAATTCATATGCTGAAGCCCTGATTCCCAGTGCGATGGTATTTGGAGAGTAGAGCCTCTGGAGAATATTTGGGGTTAGATTAGTTTGAGGATGAGGCCCTCAGGAGGGGATTAATGGCCTTATAAAAAGAAAAAGAAGCATAGGATCTTTTTTCCTGCCTGTCAGGATACAGCAAGAAGGAAGCCATCTGCAATCAAGGAAGAAAGCCCTCACTGAACTGGACCATGCTGGTGCTCTGACTCCAGCCTTCAGACAGTGAAAAATAAAATTCCGCTGTTTAAGCCACCCAGTCTACAGAATTTTGTTATAATCCAAGCTAAGACACTGATGAAATTTGTCAATTTTTCCATGTGTCTGTTGGTCAAACAAAATTGTTTTTATCTCTTTTTGGTCTAACTTGTTATTTCTGTGTTCCCCATCCCTGACTGATTTGAACCAATTCACTATACAATTATATTAGTCCTTTGTCTTTTTGATATGTTTTTTTCAGTATTTTATTTGCCTCTTTTTATTTACACTGTATTTATACTATTAAAAAGTTTATTTTTCAAACAACCCCATTATAAAATGGGCAAAAGACATGAACAGACACTTCACAAAAGAAGACATTCGAGCAGCCAACAAACACATGAAGAAATGCTCAACCTCACTAATCATCAGGGAGATGCAAATCAAAACCACACTGAGATACCACCTAACTCCAGTCAGAATGGCAATTATCAACAACTCAAAAAATAACAGCTGCTGGAGAGGGTGTGGTGAAAAGGGAACACTTCTACACTGTTGGTGGGAGTGTAAACTAGTGCAACCTCTGTGAAAAACAGTGTGGCGATTCCTAAAAGCTCTAAAAATTGACCTTCCATATGACCCTGCAATCCCCCTACTGGGAATATACCCTGAAGAACACAAATCACTCTATAAAAAAGATACCTGCACACGTATGTTTATCGCAGCATTGTTCACAATAGCAAGAACCTGGAAACAACCATGCTGCCCATCAAAAGAGGACTGGATTAAAAAAATGTGGTACATATACACGATGGAATACTACACAGCCATAAAAAAGAACAAAATCATGAATTTCGCTGCAACCTGGATGGAACTAGAGTCTATAATACTGAGTGACCTCTCACAAAAACAAAAATCCGAATATCACATGTTCTCACTCATATAATGGACCTTGAACATCCGATGCAATACTATAAGAAAATTACTGATGGTACTGGGAAACTACGGGGGGGAGGGGGATGGGATTAACAGTAGCAAATATCTGTCGGGGGTTGGGAAAACACTTCTTATCTACAGGGTGCCTGAATGAAACGTCATTGTACACCTAACCCTTAACTGTACCCCACAAAACCATAATAAAAAATACTGATTAATGAAAAAAAAAGTTTATTTTTTGTGTAATAATAAGTTATTTTAGTATTTAGTTCTGCCTTGAATTATATGCTGAAAAATGCTTTTAGCATACTTGAATTAAATAATTGGCTATATTTTCTCCTAATTTTATTGTTATCATACTCAATTTGTTAATCCATTTAACAACTTGGTTTCAATCAGTTCTTAAAGATATTGCAAAAAGATTATCCTAAAATGTAAGGTGAAAAAGGAGCATACAAAATAGTATAGACAGTATGATACAGTTTTTATAGAACAAGATTTCATTTATGCTTTGTGTAGAAACATAAATATGACAAAAACTGAAATATTTAACAATATTTACTGGAGTAAAGGTAATTTTTAAAAATTTTCTTTTTTATGCTCCTTTGTGTTTTCTAAAATGAATGTTTATCATTTGTATCAGCAATTTAAAATATAAGATTTTTAAAATTTAAAAATGTTATATCTTAATGATTTGGAATAGTGCTGCTCAATAGCAATATATTAGGTAACATATTTAATTTTAAGTTTTATAGTAAGCACATTTTTAAAGATAAAAAGAAACATATCAAATTAATTTTAATAATTTGTTATTTAACACTGTATATCCAAAATACTATTATTTCAACATGCAATCAATATAAAAATTATTGCTATTTCACATTCTTTTTTTGTCCTTTGCCTTTAAAATCCTGTATGTGCTTTACACTTTTAGGATGTCTTCAATTGCATTAGTCACTTTTCAAGTTTTCAACAGCCACATATGGCTCACGGTTACCCTATTGTACACAGTAGATTTGGAACATAAAAAAATCTTAAATCCCAGATTCACTTGATTCTCAATTACTTGCCGAACCATCACTTCAAATCACTTTTGAAATGCAGTTGATATGAATTAGAGGCTAGAAATTGAAGTGCTTCTAAGGACCGGGAAGGTAATTAAGTAATGTGAATAAGTAAAGGTGAGTAAAAAAAAGTAAAACTGAAACACATACCTTTCTAAAGAGTTGAAGCCACCACTGGGTTTCCTCCAGTCAACTGGTAAAATGTGGCAATGCAAGCCCACTGTTGACAAAAACTCCTGGTGTTTCATGGAAACCTAAAATCTGGATTTTCCTGTGCAATTTATCAATTATTAAATATCAGTAATGATTCAAAAGCTGTACAGTATTTTGTGGGACAAACTATGTGTTTACCAAATGTGATCTCTCTTATACCAAATTTTGACCTCTGGGATCAATAACTACTTTTAAAAATCCACTAACTGTATTAACTTTGAAACATTAGAGTACTTATTTTTAGTGAATCAAAATTTTTCATTTTACATGCATTATAACATTAACAGCTAACATTTACTGAGAGCTTAGTATCTGGCAGGCATCTTGCTAAACACTTTATACAATTTACGTACAAAGAGAAATAAAGCTAAGGGAGACTTTATTCAACTTTGTTCAAGGTCACAGAGCTTGTAAGTGATGGTGCCAATATTTGAAGTGAGATCTGCCTGACTGCAAAGTCCATGCTTCTATGAACATTCCTTTTAACTGCCTAGGAACCTAGACATATCCTTGTCTAGGTAATCAACCAATGTCTCTCTTTCCCTCTTTCTCCCC